>NW_008706600.1:0-1124 GCF_000186865.1 Aureococcus anophagefferens
GCGCACCTTCGCCGCCTCCATGTCCCCGTAGACGACCTTGGTCGACGCGATGACGGACGCCTCGAGCTCGAGGTCGCGGCCCAGCGACAGGTAGTGGCGCCCGACGTTGGCCGCGACGACGAGCACGGCGGCGAGGCCCACGGTGGCCTTGACGATGCGGCGCTTTCGTCGCACGGCCGGCGCCTCCCCGCCGGGGATGGGCTCGTAGACAGCCATGCTGCCCCGCGTATTGGGTGACTCTCCAAGATTTAAGCCGATATCGCAGAGCAATAGTTTACCTCGTCGACGTAGGATGATTCATCCACTTTATCAAAAAAGTTACCCCAACGAGCGCGCGAAAACATATCTATCGACGGCTGCCGATTGATCTTTCGTCCGCCCAACTGCGGACACTAGATCTCACACTGCGGG
Organism: Aureococcus anophagefferens; assembly: GCF_000186865.1. Classification (NCBI taxonomy): domain Eukaryota; class Pelagophyceae; order Pelagomonadales; family Pelagomonadaceae; genus Aureococcus; species Aureococcus anophagefferens. The sequence continues at coordinate 412 of NW_008706600.1, forward strand.
CTGCCTCCGCGTCGCGCGTCCGCAGCACATGGGCAACCCTATAGCAACTCCTCCTGGCAGCTGCGGCGGACCCTCACGACGCGGCTCCATCTCGAAGGAGTTGCCATAGCGCATTGTGGTTCTCGAGCGCGGCGGGCTCCACGTCCTGCGCGCTGCGCGGGCCCTAATGATCTCAGCTTCTGCGCGTCCCCGCGAGGATCAGACTGGGGTTTTGGAATCTCCGCCCCCGAGTTCCTACGGCGATGTAGGCTCGTTTTCTCCCCCTGTGGGCTGGAACATGCCGAATGCCGTGTCGAAAGTTGTCCGTCCATCGACATCGACGTGCGAAATGCTGCCGAAATCAGGGTTAGTATTGATCGATTAATTCAAGAATCAATGTTGTTTGAAGAAGTTAATGTATCTCCACTTTTGATGAAGTGGATGAAGCTGTGCACACTTGCTGGCACAGGTGTGGATCTTGTGATCTTCTTGTGTGGCAACAGCTCGCAGGCGGCGCGGCGCGCGCCTAAGACGTCGAGGGTAGAACACACAAACGGTAGAACACACAAACGTTGGAGTTGACAAAACCTCGCGGCACAACATGGTCAAAGTGGTCCTCTGGTACCAGGTCACGGCCACGGCCTGCAACGCTCTTTCTCTGGTTATTCTCTGTACCGTTTTATATAAGCGACGCGCGGGCGGCGCGAATCCCGCCTACCAGATCCTGCGCCCCT
>NW_008706601.1:0-1123 GCF_000186865.1 Aureococcus anophagefferens
ACGCGGCGGACACGGCTGCTTCGAGATCTCCGGGTCGAGGACGTTGTGCCAGCGCTCGCGGCACTGCTTCGACACGCGCCCGGGCAGGTGCGCGGCGATCGTGGACCACTTCTTGGGCCCGTGGCGCTCCACGAGCTCGACGACGAGCGCGTCCTCCTCGGGCGCCCAGGGCCCCTTGGTAGGGGTTCTTTCGGACCGGCCGTCGGGGCTCGCGGACTCGCCGCGGCCCAACGACGACGGCGGCCGCGGCGACGCCCCCGCGGCCAGCCCGGGGCTCCGGGGGCTCGGCGCGTCCGCCCCCGGCGCCATGCGCGCGGCGACCTCGCGGTCCGCGGCGCGGTCGAACTCCTTCGCGGGCGGCTTCTCCGTGGGCTTCGCGCGCTTCTTCGCCGGCGGCGGCGACTTCTTCGGGCCCGGCCGCTTCGCGCCGGCGAACTCGGCCTTCTCGTCGTCCCAGCGCGCGTAGCGCAGCAGCTCGCCGAGGGCCTCCGCGCGCCGCGGCGCCTGCGTGGAAATCAAACAGTGAGCTGGGTTATCCCAACCAAACTTCAGAACTCTCTAGCTCGGCCAATTCGAAGCCGATTCGGCTGATTTTTGGACGAATCGATCGCTCTCGTCGAGTTCTCGAAGCACGGCCAAAAAGCTTGCGTCGAAACGGTCGCATACGCCCACATTGAAGTCGGGTTGAAGATTTGATTTCCACACGGCGCGGCGCCGTCGCGGACTCGCCGTCGGCCGCGCGCGAGAACGTCGCGACCAAACCGTCGCTCCCCTCCTCGACGGAGTCGAAGACGTCGGCGACGCGCCAGCGGCCCGGCTCGCGCTTCTCGCGCGGCGCGCCCCGCTTCCAGGCGAAGACGCGGCCCCTGTGCCGCTCGTCGTCCGCCTCCAGTAAACGGCGCGGCGCGGGGCCGCACGCGACGACCTCGTCGTTCGGGCAGGGGAAGGGCACGACGTCGCGGCCCACGGGGTCCTCGTCGTCGTAGTCGTCGTAGCGGATCTCGAGCCGCGGGCCGGACGGCGCCGCCGCGGCGTCGCCCGCGTCGCCGCCCGCGGCGCCCTCCTCCTTCGCGTCGCCGCCGGCGTCGCCGCCCGGCGGCAGGACGCGCCGCACCGTCGCGAA
>NW_008706602.1:0-1121 GCF_000186865.1 Aureococcus anophagefferens
CTGCCCTGGACCTCCACATGGGCGCCGCGGCGGCCCTCGACGACGGCCGCGTCTTCCGCTCCGGCGACGCCGCGGCCGTCGCCGCGGCCGCGAACCTCGCGCTCCTGAAGATCAAGTGCCTCACCGCGCTCGTCTGCGCGCTCGAGGGCGCGGGCGACGACCTCCGGGGCGCCATCGTCGGCCACGCGGAGCTCCGGCCCGCGCTGGACCGGGTCGCGCTCGAGCTCCGCGAGGCCCGCGTCGAGAACGCGCGGCGCGCGGCCGTCGACGCGCCGCTCCTCGTGTCGCCCGCGCTCCTCGCCAAAGCGGCGCGGGACGGCGTCCCGCGGCCGCGACGACGTTCGAGAGCGGTCGGCCGGGAAACGTCGCGACCGGCGCGTTCGGTAGGTCCAGGAGCTCTTCAGCATCCGGCTCGTCGTGCGGGGCGAGTGCACGCTGAGCACGGCGCTGCTCGCGCCGCCGAAGGACCGCGGCGAGCGCCGCGCGCGGCAGCGCGCGCTGGCGAGCCTCCGGTCGAGCCTGCTCACGTCCGTGTGGAAATCAACCGCTGGTTTGGGACGTCCCGACCAAGCTTTGAACTTCTCGAGCTCGGTCACATCGAAGTCGATTCGGCTGATTTTTGGACGGATCGAGTGCTCTCGTCGAGTTCTCGAAGCGGAGCCGAAGAGCTCGCGTCGAAACGTTCGATTACGCTCACATTGAAGTCTGGTCGAAGATTTGAGTTCCGCGCAGGCTCACGTCCGAGGTGTCGTTCCGCGGGGGCTGCCGCGTCGTCGTCTACACGGCGCCGCCCTACGCCGGCGGCGGCGGCGACGAGCTCGTGCGCGCCCTCGTCGAGGAGCACCGGGGCCTCACGGTCGCCGCGCGCGTCGGCGCCGTCGTCCGCCAGGCCGCGCTTCTCGCGGACGCGATGGCGATGACGTGGCGGCTCACGTCGCGGTCCGCGGCCTACCGCTGGGTCCAGCGCCGCGAGCGGCCCCTGAAATGGTCCATCTACGCCCTCAGCTTCGTGCTCTTCGGCACGAGCTCCTTGGCGAACGACCGGAGCCACCGCATCGCGCTGTGCCGGAAACAACCAGTGGAACGCCCTTCCGGCAAAAACTTCGAACCTCTCGAGCTCG
>NW_008706603.1:0-1119 GCF_000186865.1 Aureococcus anophagefferens
GGGGTCGAACGGGTCGACTTCCGGGCGCCCGCGCCCGTCGCACGCGCCCGTGGGGCCCGGAGTCCGCGGGAAATTCGACGCGTTCTAGTTTGGGGGCCGCCCGGCCCTGGCCCGGCCCCCCGACGCCTGAAATAAAGCCCCCAACCGCCGACCAAAACTTGTCGGGGGCGTTTCGGGTTCCCCGGGGTTCCGTCTGGCGCAAGGGGGGGGGTCTGGGCGAGGTTCTGCCGCCGGCGGCGGCCGCGGGGCCGCGGGACCTACTAGAACAAATGTAAAGGAATGTAAGCTCCTTCACTATACTTAGTATACTAGAAAGGTAGATATCGGGGCTGGCGAGCTGCAACCGCAACCCCAGACTCCTCGGTCACTAGAAGTGTGCAAGGGAACTTGAAGAAAAGAGGGGCGCGCTGGACGCCCTTCTATATTCACCTGAGCAGCCACAGTGCTGGTATCTCCAGTCCGCGCCTTGGGGCGTAGCCACTTCAACGGGGCGGGGATTCAAATATAGGCTGCTACGGCGACCGAGACGCCACAGGGCGCAGCGCTAGGGCGCTAGAGGGCGCACTGGGGGCGCGAGCCGGGACGCCGGGGCGCCGCCTGGCGGGAGCTTTGCGTCGCCGCGGCGCGGGCTGTCGCAGTCCGTCGCCACGTGGTGGGGCCAATTCGAGAAATGGGTCCCGAACCCGGCTTGTTTCAGGCCCGGGGGTTGCTTTTATTTTCCACAATTCTACATCAAAAGCTCCTACATCAAAAGTCGCCTAGAAATTGGTCGCCAGCTAGGAGGTCAGCAACAGCCGCGTTCTCGTCCTCAGCTCGGCATAAGGGATCTAGGTGAAAGGATATCTCAGCATCGCAATCTTGGTGGTTCGGGTACTGTGGGGTTGGGCTGATACGACCATTGTGTTCATCGTTGTCGCGTTCGACATCAATCGCCTCAGGATCTTCTTGATGAAGTTCTTCTAACTCATCAAGTTCGACCAAAGGATCATCACTATCGCTTACATTGCCATCGCGGCAGTTGTCATCATCAGTCTCATTGTTGATATCATTGCATTTCCCTTTAATAACTGTACTCAGATCTTGTGCTTTTTCATTCGAAGAGTGCAGACACTGGTCCTT
>NW_008706604.1:0-1119 GCF_000186865.1 Aureococcus anophagefferens
CCGGCCCGCGGGGAGAAGGGCGGCTGCTTCCAGCCCCGCTTGAAGGGCAGGAAGTTGAAGAACTCGCGGTAGGCCCGTTCGACCTCGTCCGCGGCCGCGAGCTCGGCCGCCGTCATCGGCGCGTCGCGACGCGGCCGCGCCGGCGCCGCGGTCGGCGCCGGCGCGGCGGGCAGCGCGAGCATCGGCGCTGGAGTGTGCTTGACCGGAGAGCTCGAGGCCGGTGATGCACGCCCGGGACTCGAGGCTGCCCGAGCGGCCGTGCTCGAGGCAGCGCTCGACGCAGCAGGAGCCTTCGCGCCGTAGCCGAAAAAGTCCGTCACCGCCGCGGACACGTCCGCGAACGGGTCCCAGCACGAGTCCTCATCGAGAGCTGCGGCCATCGTGCAAAGGCTGAATAGTGTACGCCGTCGTTGCAGAGCACAGTGCCGGAAGGGTGAAGTGCCATTTGCCACACTCGAACGCGTGCTCGTCATACGCTGCGTGGCCGGGGCAATCCTTCGTCCTCTTGGCGCTCGAAACCACGTGGGGTGGGCACCGTACCAGCGCACCCGCAAGGTCTTTCCGGTCCATCCACGACGCGCGACAGCCTCCCGTGGTCCACCAGCGCCAGGAGCACTCACGCGCGTCCTCTGGCAGCTCCGAACAACAACGCCTCTGGCAGCTCTCCGCACACAGCGGATCGCCATGGGCAACTACTTGAGCCGGAGGAGCGCCGAGGAGCGGCTCGAGGCCCGGGTCGCCTACCTCGAGGCGGAGAACGCGTCGCTGCGGCGCGCCGCGTCGCGCGGCGACCTTCGCGCGCCGCACCACCGGCCGCGGCTCCCGAGCTGGGACTGGGAGTTCCGCATCCCCAGCGACGTGCTCATCCTGTGCCTGTCGCGCGTGCCCTTCGACGACCTGGGCAGCGTGCGCGCCTGCTGCGGCCGCTGGCACCGCATCGCGCGCGAGGAGTCGTTTGCGCTCGAGCGGCGGCAGACAGGGCAGGACAAGGGTGATTCAACGTCGCTTCAACGTGAGTGTTCCGCGCGCGCGCGTTCTAAAAAAAGCATCCACGCTTCGAGACCGTTCCGAGAGATGATCGCTCGTCCAAAAATCAGCCGAAACGAGTGGAAACCGGCC
>NW_008706605.1:0-1118 GCF_000186865.1 Aureococcus anophagefferens
TGGCTTGAGTACCAAACACGTACCGTGACGCGCGGGCCGGGAACGGAGACCTCCGAGACCACACTTCCGACGCACGGCAGCCCGTTCTGGCGATCGGGGTGGCCTTCCATGACCCCTGGGTGTAAGCCTGACCGTCGGTGCCCCCACCGGAGCTGGTTCCGGCGTCGACAAAATTCCACGGCGCGGTGCGCGGGCCTGTGCGCACACTGTCACTGGCCAAGCCGGGCTTTGCTCCGGCGACGGCGTCCGATGGCCGACGCACCCCCCGTCTAAACTACCGGGGATTGGTGTGCGGCCAGGGACGCCCGGTGGCTATACGTGACAAAAACAAGCGCTCGGATTGGGACGAATGGCTAGCCGTTTCGCTGGCTTGAGTACCAAACACGTACGCGCGGGCCGGGGACGGAGACCTCCGAGGCCGCGCTTCCGACGCACGGCAGCCCGTTCTGGTGGTCGGAGTGGCCTTCCATGACCCCTAGGCGTAAGCCTGACCGTCGGTGCCCTCATCGGAGGTGGTTCTGGCGTCGACCAAATTCCACCGCGCGGGCCTCGTCCCCGCGGGGCTGCCGCGGCGTACAAGTCCGTGGTGGCGGTGCGCGCCACCATCGATGGCGCTGGATACGCCCCTTGGTTTTGGGCGCGACGTGGGTGTGACGGCTGGGGAACGCCATTTCCCTGTAGTAAGATGTACCACCCTGCCGCGCACGCCGGGGCGCGGCCGGCGCCACTGGCGGAGCAAAGCCCGGCTTACTGGCCCGGGGTCACGCCTCGTCTTGCCACAAAAGTGCGCGCCGCGTGTGAGCGCCCGACGACAGCAACGGCACGGCCGCGCGCGCCGCAGCATGGCCCTTGGCACGCCGGCTCCCCTCGCCACGTTCGACGTCGCCTCGGCGTCGGCGCCGACGAACATCGCCGTCGTCAAGTACTGGGGCAAGGACGAGGCGCGGGGCGGGAACACGCCCATCAACTCGTCGTGCTCGCTGACCCTGGACCCGGCGGACCTGCGCGCCGAGACGGTCATGGTCGCGTCGCCGGAGCTCGACCGCGACGAGCTCTGGCTCAACGGGCCGCCCGTGGACGTCGCCGGGGCCTCGACGCACGCGCGGCGCCTGCGCGTG
>NW_008706606.1:0-1118 GCF_000186865.1 Aureococcus anophagefferens
CTTCATGATGTGTCGCTAATGGGCGAGCGTGCTGCTAGTTACTAGCGATTAAAAATTTTAGCCAGGCCTAGGACTTGCAAGCGAACGGGCCCCTGCAAAGGGCCGGTTCGGAACCTGGCGCCCGGCGTCCGGCGGACGCGGCGGTCCGGACGCGGCCCGGACGTGCCCCGGACGGGCCCCGGACGCGGCCGGACCAGTCCCAGACGGGCGCCGGACGCCGCCGGACGCCGCCGGACGCAAGTTGAAGTCCCGCCGGACGGGCGCCGGACGGGCGCCGGACGGGCGCCGGACGCCGCCGGACGCCGCCGGACGCCGGCGGCCGGACGCGAGTCCGGACGCGGCCGGACGCCGACGCCGGACTTCCGGACGCAAAGTTCCGAACCGGCCCATCCTGCACGACGGTCCGGCCCGGGGTCCGACGCAACGGCTTACCTAACATGTTACTTACGACTTACATTCGGCCAAAACGACTTACCTGACGGGTTACTTTCGGACTCGGCGACTTACCCGGCGGCCTACCCCGGCGGCCCGAGGCCGCGGGGGGCCCGGGGCGCCGCTTCGCGGAGCGCGCGCGCGGCCGGGCAATCGACGGCGTCGGCGCCGTGGATGTCGGGGGCCGGCGCGATCGCCGGCGCCGCGCCGCCATTGCTTCAGCTCGCGTGGCGTCGCCAAGCAGTAATAAAAACTATCAGCAGCCCGCGGGTTTTGGCGAGTGCCCAGTCATCCGTCCGTTTTGGCGAGCCCAACGACTTACCCCGGGGCCCGACGACTTACCCTACGACTTACAATCGGCGCCAGCGACTTTAAAACGGGTTACTTTTATCGTTGCGTCGGACCCCGGTCCGGCCCCGGGACGGGGGCCGGGGACGGCGGGCACGGGGGTTCCGGCACGGTAAATGCGCTCCGGGCACGCGGCCCGGCACGGGCCCGGCACGCGGCACGGCACTCGGCACGGGCCCCCGGGCACGGGCCGGGCACCGGGCACGGGCCACGCGGCCCGGCACGGGCCCGGCACTCGGCACGGGCCCCGGGCACGGGCCGGGCACGGGCCGGGGAGGCCCGGCACGGGCCCGGCACGGGGCCCCGGGCACGGCCCGGGCACGGGACCGCGGCACGTG
>NW_008706607.1:0-1116 GCF_000186865.1 Aureococcus anophagefferens
TGTCGTACCGGCGGTCGCTCGCGCGGCGGCCCGGGGCCCCGGAGGCGCTCGCGAACCTCGCCGTCGTGCTCCACGAGCGCGGCGGCGCCGGCGACGCCGCCGCGCTCCTCGCCGAGGGCGCGGCGGCGCTCGCGCCGGCGTCCGACGCCTTCCGGCGCAACGCGGCGGCGCTCCGCGCGGCCGCGGCCGCGGGCGACGCGCCGCGGCGCCCCGCGACGTACGCGTGCGCCCCCCTGCCCGGCGACCCGCGGCGCCGGGCGCTGCCGAATCTCCTGATCGTCTCCGCGCCGAAGACGGGCAGCACGGCGCTCTACGCGGACCTCGCGGCGCATCCGAACGTCGCCGGCGGCACCTGCAAGGAGACGCGGTTCTGGCCCCTCCGGACGCGGCGCGGCGACCGCTGGGACGACGCCTACCGCGCCTACTTCCCGCCGATCGACGAGGGCTGGGACGTCGTCGTCGACGGCGGCGGCACCTACGGCATGGAGGCGTCGCTCGGCGTCGCCGTCGACGTCGCCGCGCTCATGCCGGCGGCGACGGTCGCCGTCGGCGCGCTCCGCGAGCCCGTCGAGCGCTACCTGTCGGTCTGGGTGGGCCTCGTGACGCGGTCGGGCCTGCGCGAGCCCTGCGCGGCCTTCTTCGACGCGGCGCGGCGCGAACGGGACGCCTGCGCCGCGGGGCGCGCGTGCGACGCGGCCGCGGCGTCGCCGGCCGCCGACGGCCACTACGCGCGGCACGTAAGGTCCTGGGCCGACGCCCTCGGCCCGGACCGGACGCTGTGGCTGCCGACGTCCGCGGACGACGCCGCGGGCCTCGTCTTCGCGTTCCTGGGCCTCGGGGCGACGGGCGCGGCGCCGTCGCGCGCGGGCAGCGACAACGCGCGCGCGTACCGCGACCCGGCGAGCGCGAAATTCTTCGCGGCGCGCGCCGGGGCGGCCTGGCGCTGCGACGACGCGGCCCTCGAGGCCTTCTACCGGCCGCTCGACGCGGAGCTCCTGCCGGAGCTCGCGCGGTCCCGGGCCTTCGCGGCGCCCGCCGTCGCCGCCGCCTGGCGCCGGGACGCCTGGTTCTGCGCCCGCGTCGGGTCCTGTGGTGTAAGGGGGAGCTGTGATGCTC
>NW_008706608.1:0-1116 GCF_000186865.1 Aureococcus anophagefferens
CCCGGCGCCGCGGGACGCGCCGCGACGTGGAGCGGCGCGAGGCCGTTGCGGCGGCGCCTGCGCGCGCGCGCGTCGGCCGCGGGGCGCCGGGGCGAGGCGGCGCGGGGCGGCGCGCCGCGGGTCCGCGCCGCAGCCGACGACGAGCAGCGCCGTCGCGCCCGCCTGCGCGGCGCGCGCGCGCTCGCCGACCGGGGGCCGCCGCGTCCGGCGCGCGGGCGCGCGCGAGGCGGCGCCGCGCGGCGGCGAGGAAGAGCAGGTCGCCGGCCTCGGGCGCCTGCGCGCGCGCCGGCCGCGGGTCCGCGGCGCGCCGGCGGGACCCTCGGCGCGCGCGAGCCCGGCCGCGTCGACGGCGCGCCGGCCGACGGCCCGGACGCGCAGTCCCCGCGCTCGACGGGGCGCGGACGACCCCGCGCCGACCCCCGTCGACGGCCGCGCGCGCCGGCGTCGGGCCGGGGGTCCGGATGCCGCGCGGCCGCGCGCCTGTGGGGACATCGACCGCAGGTTTGGGGGGTCCCGGCCAAACTTGGAAATTCTCCGACTCGGTCGATTCGACGTCGATTCGGCCGATGTTCGGACGAATCGATCGCTCTCGTCGAGTTCTCGACGGAGCGCCGGGACGTCTGCTCCACCCCGTTCGACGAGGCACGCGTCGAAGCCGGGTCGAAGGCTCGACGTCCGCGCGGCCGCGCGCGAGCGCGGGGCCCCACGCGCGCGCGAGCGCGCGCGCGGCCTCGAGGTCCGCCGCCGCGAAGCCGGGGCGCCTGCGCGGCGGTGCGGGGGGTCCCGGCCGGGCTTCGCGGGGCGCGCGACGTCGGTCGAGCCCGGCGCCTCTCGTCGAGCGCTCGACGGCGGGCGGGCGCGCTCGCGCCGGAGCGGCCGCGCGCGCGCGCGACGTCCGCGCGGCGGGGCGCTCGAGAAGCCGCCGGAGCCGCGCGCGGGCCGCCGCGGCGGTCGCCGGCGGCGGCCCGCCGGCGAGGAAGCCGCCGCAAGGCCGCGGAGCCGTCGCCGCGGAGCCGGCCGAGCCGACCTGCGGCGCGCGCGGTCGGCGCGCCGCCCCGCGGCGGCCGCCGCGCGCCCCCGCGCGCCCCCCACCCCGCGCGGCGCGCGCGGTCGGCG
>NW_008706609.1:0-1115 GCF_000186865.1 Aureococcus anophagefferens
GTCCTCGGCGACGACTCCGGCGAGTGGCGGACGGCGTCCATCGCGCCGGAGACGCTGACCTACACGGGCTGGTCGGGCTCCGCGGACGGGAACCGGGCCTTCGACGCGTCGACGATCATGCGCTGGGACCTCCAGTGGAGCATCGACGGCTTCGGCGACGTCGGGTCCGAGGAGGCGGGCGTCGTCTGGGTCGACGACGTCGCCTGCGACGGCGGACCCGAGCTCGCGGGCGACGCGTTCGCCGCGCCCTTTGGCAGCGCGGCGCGGCGCGGCTGGACCCCGCGGGCCGACTCGAACACGACGGTGGGCACCGACGGCCTGGTCATATCCGCGCGAGACGTCGGCGCGAACGGCGACGCGGAGGCGACCTTCGCGCTGCCGCCGCCGGCCTTCTACCGCTTCGACGCCGCCGAGACCGTCTCCTTCCGCGCGGCCGCGACGGCCGCGGGCGCGGGCGTCTCGCTCGCCGTCGACGGCGCCGTCGCCGTCGAGGCGGACCTCGGCGCGGACGCGGCGACGGTCTCCGGACCCTTCGGCGGCGGCTCCGTCGCGACCTACACCGTCGCCGCGACGGGCCTGGGCGCCGCCGGCGCCGCGGCGACCTTCGCCGACGTCGCCGTCGCCGGCGCGCCGCGCGCGCCGGCGGCGGCGGCGTCCCTGGTCATGCAGGGCTTCGACGGCGAGTCCATCGCGGAGAAGGAGGACGTCTTCGTCTTCGGCGGCGCCGGCGCGCTCGACTACGAACGGGTCGACGGCGCGGCCAAATTCAGCTACGCGGTCGTCCAGACGGAGACCTGGGGCGGCTACGCCGTCTACATGTACAACCCGAACACCGTGGACGTGCCCCGCCAGCCCATCAATTGCGCGTCGGCGACGTCGCTGAGCTTTCGCTACAAAGTCGAAGCTCCCTCGGCGGGGCGCGTCCAGCTCCGCTTGATCCTCATGGACTGCGGCGACGACGCCTGTTTAGAGGATCCGACCCTGGAGGAGCACTGGTACTCGTTCTTCGACGTCCTCGGCGACGACTCCGGCGAGTGGCGGACGGCGTCCATCGCGCCGGACACGCTGACCTACACCGGCTGGTCGGGCTCCGCGGACGGGAACCGGATCTTCGA
>NW_008706610.1:0-1115 GCF_000186865.1 Aureococcus anophagefferens
TTTGGCGAGGTACGAGGGGCGCGCCGCCTAGTTCTGCTCGCAGAGCCACATCTTCTGGCCGTGCGCGTCGAACTTCTCGGCGCCCGCGAATTTCTTCACGCGGCACTTCGAGGCCTTCTTGCACTTGCCGTGCGAGATCTTGTAGGCGCAGGCGTGCTTGAACCGGCACGCGCCGCTCTTGTAGACGCAATTCCGCTTCTTGCGGCACCGCGATTCCTTGGTGAGGACCTCGCAGTCCGCGAGGCACTCGTGCGAGCCGCCGATCCACACGCACTTGCGCTTGCGGTTGCACCGCTTCTTCTTCGTGTGCTTGGAGCAGCCTCGCTCCGCGACCTCCGTGAAGGAACCGTCGCCTTCTCCGAATTCGCCGGCGTAAAATAACAAATAATAATAATAATAATGCGCGAAGTGCATCATCGCTGCACCGTGACCTCTCCGACGACTCGCTGAAGTCAGCTGTGGAGAGGTTGTCTCGTCTGCGACGCGGCGGCCCGCATTTTCTTGCCTCGTCAGCTCCGGCTCCTTTGCGGTAGCCATGGCGACGTTTGCAGAAGCCCCGGGTGCCGAGGAGTTTGAAGCTCAGGGCGTGCCGGCGGACGAGGCGCCGCAGGTGGCGCTGCTCGCCGAGACGCTGGCCGAGGACTTTGCGCGCTACGGTGATGAGGCGCTGCGGGACGCGTCGACGCTGCTGCGGTTTTTGCGCGCGCGCGAGGGCAAGGTCGGCGACGCCGCGGCCATGTGGCGCGACACGCACGCCTGGCGGCGGCTGCACATCCCCGCGGCGCTCGGAGAGATCGGCGCGTTCGGCGACGCGCGCGCGCCGCTCGACGCGCAACGGAGCGACTGGACCTGGGCCATGTTCCGCGACCCGACGCGGTGCGCGTCGGCGCGCGCGGCGCTGGCGCTCAAGCACGGCCACGCGATCCGCGCGCCGACGCTCGCGCGCGACGGCTCGCCCGTGCTGGTCTGGCGCATCGGCCAGCTCGACCTCGCGGGCTGCGCGCGCGAGCGGCTGCTGGACGCCCTGTGCCTGCGCCAGGTCGCCCACATGGAGGACGGGCTGCAGGCGTCGCGCGCGATCTCGCGCGCGGAGCGGCGGCTCGTCCGCTGCCGCG
>NW_008706611.1:0-1113 GCF_000186865.1 Aureococcus anophagefferens
GTGGGCGGCGCGTGCTGGGGCTGCTGCGAGGGCGCCGAGCGCGCGTTCCGCGGCGACTGGGGGCACCGCCTGAGCCCGGGCGATCGGAAATTCTGACGCCGCTTTTACGCCTCGTCGTGCCAGTCCGTGATGGCGCCGTCCGCGCTGCGCCGCGCGGGGTCGGGCGCCGCGTCCGGGTCGTCGGGCGGCCGGTACAGGTCCGACGCCTGGATCTGGCCCGCGAGGAGGCCGCGCTCGCGCTCCTCGAGCTCGTGGCGCATGTCGGAGAAGTCGGGCGTGACCTCGTACTTGTAGTCGTTGTAGTGGTTCCGGTCCGGGAGCACGTAAATGGCCAGGAAGTCCGTCAGCACCGTCGCCGTCGCGAAGAGCGTCAGCGACGTCGTGAGCTGGATGAGGAGGTTGTTGAAACTAAACCCTCGCCTACCGAGCATGTCGGTAACGATTTCTCTTCGATTTCCCCGGCAAAATCTCTCCAAAATCGTCACCGCCACAGGACGCTGACCCGCGCAGCTCGCCGCCCTGGACCGCCTCGACGTAGATGCCGTGCTGGTTCAGGAGGTGGCGCCGCTCGCGGTACTCGGCGTAGATCGCGTCGTAGTACTTGTAGGAGCTGCCCCGGACGACCATGGGCGTGTAGGAGTAGAAGATCTCGCCGACGCCCGGCCAGCCCCGGAAGTTCTGGTACGTGATCTCGAAGATGAGCGACGCGCCCGTCTCGCGGTACGTCTTGCCGTCGTAGCTGACGTCGTCGAGCGAGACGTCGTCGGCGCGGAGCAGCACGTCGAGGCTGAAGAAGTCGAGGCCCCGCGACGTCGTGTTCGGCCGGATGTAGCACGGCGCCGTCTTCGTCTCGACCTACGTGCCATCGAGTGGCGGTTTCGCCGGAGCGCGAAAGACGCGGGCCGCGCACGAGGCCGCGCATCGTCACGGACCCGCCGTACTCCTCGCAGAGCGCGTGGCTCTTCTTCACGTAGAGCCGCCCCGACAGCGCCGAGCTCGTGCCCTGGAGGTGCCTGATCGACGTCGCGAGCACGCTGTGGTCGATGAGCACCGTGAAGCGCTCCGCGGCCATGACGTAGTTCGTCCGCTCCGACGCGACGTCGTAGACCTGGG
>NW_008706612.1:0-1112 GCF_000186865.1 Aureococcus anophagefferens
AGCGCAAAAATTTGCNGGTTGATCAATTGAGGGGCACGATTTTCTAGATCATTTCCAATCAGGTCATTCCAATCAGGTCATGCTGGACCAGGTCAACTCTCGTTCGTTCTGAAAACGCTTGAAGAATGCAATATTAGACATGTTTGGATCTAAACTGATCCACTGGCACTTCACATGGGACTGTAAGGCTGCGGACTTCTAAAATTGCAAGAGGGGAAATAAGGACAGTAGGACAGATGCAGGAGAATCTCCCACCTGAGCACACGGCGCACGGCGCTCGTGGCAACAACTCGCGCGAGCGACAGCATTAGCGACGCAGCTCCAACACGCGCAACAAACGCGCAACAAGAAAAGCACGATCCCCTTCAACATAAACCCACCGGCAGGATCGACGAAGTCCCGCGTCAGCACCTCGATCAGCATGTCCCAGCGTTCAATATCATGCGCGCGCCGTTCGTGAGAGGAGAGTTAACACTCACTGCCGCGACGTCGCCCCCCCTGGTCGCTCGCTGCGGATCCGCCGGTCCGCGAACGTCCGAAAAAAAGCCTCGTCCCGGCGCGCTCCCGCAGCCGCTCGCGGCGCGGGCGACGCCCTGGCCCGCGGCGGATTGGCGGACCCCCCCGCATCCCAGCGGCGCCGCGGCGCCGCAGAGGAAGGACGACGCGATGATGATGGCGCCGAGCGCGCGGTAGCCCGCGGCGCCGTCGGAGCCGAACATGAAGAGGAGCCCCCAGGCGACGGCGCCGACGTTGCCGCCCGCGCCGACGACGCCGGCGACGGCGCCGAGCGATTTCGGCGCGACGTAGGGCACGATGGCGAAGGTCGTGCCCTCGGCGGCCTGGACGCAGATCGAGAAGCAGACGAGGGCCGCGACGGCCGGCGCGAGCGCGTCGACGTAGGAGAACGCGACGAGGATTGCGCCCTCGGCGAAGAGGTAGGCCGTGTGCACGAGGAGCCGGCCCCGCATGCCGAGCCGCCGGTTCGCGGCGTCGGACGCGAGGCCCCCGAGGCCTCTGGCGAAGAGGTTCATCCAGCCGAAGAGCGACGCGAGCGTGCCCGCCGTGCCGACGCTCAACCCGTAGCGGTCGTAGAAGTACATGGCCATGGCGTG
>NW_008706613.1:0-1110 GCF_000186865.1 Aureococcus anophagefferens
AAAGGACGCGGCGTCGGCGAAGCTCCAGGCGCGGTACCGCGGCCACAAGGAGCGCGCGAACCCGTCGGAGCCCGAGCACGTGAAGCAGGACAAGTCCGCCGCGAAGCTCCAGGCGCGCATCCGCGGCAAGAACGAGCGGACGAACCCCTCCGAGCCGGCGCACGTCAAGGCGGAAAAGGACGCGGCGTCGGCGAAGCTCCAGGCGCGGTACCGCGGCCACAAGGAGCGCGCGAACCCGTCGGAGCCCGAGCACGTGAAGCAGGACAAGTCCGCCGCGAAGCTCCAGGCGCGCATCCGCGGCAAGAACGAGCGGACGAACCCGAAGCCCCGGCCGGCGAAGATGACGCGCCAGGAGTCGACGAAGGCGACGTCGCAGGGCCGCAAGGACCGCGTCTCCTTCCTGAGCGGCGACGACGAGGCGGCGTCGAGGCTCCAGGCGCGCATCCGAGGACACAACGAGCGGACGAACCCGAAGCCGCGGCCCGAGAAGGCGGCCAAGCCCGAGCCCGCGCCCGAGCCGGACGCGGACCAGAGCGCGGCCGCGTCGAAGCTCCAGGCGCGCATCCGCGGCCACAACGAGCGGGCCAATCCCTCGGAGCCGGAGCACGTGAAGCAGGCGAAGGCGGAGCAGGCGGAGAAGGACGCCGCCGTGGCCAAGCTCCAGGCCCGCACGCGCGGCCATCAGGAGCGGGCGAATCCGTCGGAGCCCGAGCACGTCAAGGCCGAGAAGGACGCGGCCTCGGCGAAGCTCCAGGCGCGATACCGCGGTCACCAGGAACGCGCGAATCCCTCGGAGCCCGAGCACGTCAAACAGGCGAAGGCGGAGCAGGCGGAGAAGGACGCCGCCGTGGCCAAGCTCCAGGCCCGCACGCGCGGCCATCAGGAGCGAGCGAACCCGTCGGAGCCCGAGCACGTCAAACAGGAGAAGGAGGAGGCCACGGCGAAGCTCCAGGCGCGGATCCGCGGCCACCAGGAGCGCGCGAACCCGTCGGAGCCCGAGCACGTCAAGGCCGAGAAGGACGCGGCCTCGGCGAAGCTCCAGGCGCGATACCGCGGTCACCAGGAGCGCGCGAATCCCTCGGAGCCCGAGCACGTCAAACAGGCGAAGGC
>NW_008706614.1:0-1110 GCF_000186865.1 Aureococcus anophagefferens
CCGTCGCGCGCCAGGACCGCATCGCGCGCGAGGACGCGCGCGTCGCGAGCGTCCGGCGCCGCGCGGAGCGCAAGGCGGGCCTCGTCGCCGTCCGCGCCGCCCGCGCGGGCGGCGGCGACGACGCGGACCCGCCCGCGGACCTCGGCGAGCTCGCGGCGGACCTCGCGGACGCGGGGCTCGGCGCGCCCGCCGCCGCGCGGCGCGGCCCCGCGGCCGCCGCGGCGCCGCCGCCCGCGCCGCCGCCGTCGCGCGCGGCCACGGGCGACGGCGCGAGCGACCTCGAGTTCGGCGACAACGTCCAGGCGCTCCTCGCGCCGTCGCCGAACTACACGCAGGAGGACCTCTGCAACATGTCCGTCCGCCTCCTCGCGCTCCAGGCCAACGCGGGCCAGGAGGCGTCCATCCACCTCTGAGCCGACCGGCGCCCGGGGCCCGGCCCGCGTCGACGCGTCGCGGGCACGTCGACGACGCGCCCGGGTTCGCGAGTAAGGCGCGTCGGTGCTCGCCCGTGGCTGGCGTTTCGTCTTGGCGGGAGCGCACGCGTGTCGTCTATCCACACTTACGCGGTGCCCGGTTCACGCCGTGGGCGGGGCCTTCTTGTTGCGCTCGAGGCGCTCCCCGAAGCGCCGCCGGCGGGATTACGCGCCATCCCCCCGGCCCTAGCCGGCGGCGATCATGACGGTCTTCCGCCGCTCCTTGGGCGCGGCGCCGTGGGTCAGCGTGAGGCGGCCGCCCTCGCCGCGGCCCCCCTTGCCGCGGCCCCGGGCCTTGTCGAGGCCCTCGGCGAGGCCGCCGCCCATGGCCGACAGCGCCTCGGCCGCGCAGCGGTGCGTCGACTCGAACTTGTCGAGCCAGCGGTTCGAGTAGGAGAGGCAGAGCCGCGCGAGGCGACGCGCGTTCTGCGCCTGCGCCGGAACAAAGAAGCGTCTTCGGCGCGCGCGCCGTCGGACGGCCTCGATGGGACGCCTCCCGCTCGCGTGCTCTCGTCGGCCCGCGCGGCGGCGACGGGGGCGGACGGGGGCGCGGCCGCGCGCGGACACGACGGCCTCCTCGACGTGGTGCAGGAGCAGCTGCTCGACGGCGATGTTGTGGTGCGTCACGGCGACGAGG
>NW_008706615.1:0-1110 GCF_000186865.1 Aureococcus anophagefferens
CGGCGTCTCGCAGCCGTCCAGTCAAACTGCCGCGCATCTATCTACAAAACCCCGCCCCAGCCCCGTGCCCATCGCATTGGACGCCGCATCGGGACCTCGTCGCCGTCGAGAGTCGCCAACAAATGCGCGAGGGCTTGGGCCCAGGTCGAGAGTGCCTTTCTTGGCCGGGGTCCGAGCAACGTGCAAAGCGTGTTCCTCCGCGCCTCGAGAGCCACTCGGTCGGCTGCGACGCGCGCCGGTCGCGCCACGCGTCGTCGCGGCGGGGGCACGGGTCGCCAGGCTCGCCATCCTGGTTCATGCACACAGTGTTGTAACCGCTGGCGTCTTTGAACGCACGTGTGGGCGGCACGCGAGGCGCCGGCGGGCCGGCTGCCTCAGCATTTGCGACAGCCGTGGCGGCCGTAGAACTGCACGATGCTCTGCAACTTGCAGTCGTCTTTTGCTTCTTGCGCGGCGCCTGGCCGAACAGGTCCGCGTCGTCGCCCTCTCGAGATCGACAAGGTCGTCGAGATCGCTGGTCGCCACGAGCTGCCGCCCGCTGAGGAGGGCGTGGGCTGCGGGAGCACGCGGGCTTCGCGCGCCGCATCCAGGGCCTCAAGTTCAAGGCCCGGGAGCTCGCCGCGCAGGCGCGCGTCCTCGACGCAGCCGGGCCGCGTCGGCGACCGTGACGCCGAGGCGCGCAGCGCCCCCGTCAGGGCTGAAGATCTAACACCTCACCCAAAGACGAATCGCACCGTCTCAAAACGACCTGCACTCCTCAAAATTACTACTGCCGCGTCGGCCAGGCATCGTTCGAGCGTGTGTGCCGAAGGGGTTTGAGGCGTAGTTTGTAATAGACTTGGCTAGGAGACCTTTCTCAGGAGCTCTCCTCCACAAGGCCGAGCTCATCATCCTCACGCACCGCCCACAGCTACTGAGCTACAACGAAAAGACCATGACCGACGCCATGGGTCGGAAGATCGCGCTGATCCGCAACACGGAGAATCGCACGGTGCGTCGCAAAACAACGCCGAACGAGTCTCTCTGAGCGAAATCCGCAGGCCTTTGCGAACGCGCTCGGCAAGTTCTCGACGGACTTCCGCTCCCGCATCCTGAGCGACAAGGGCCTCG
>NW_008706616.1:0-1111 GCF_000186865.1 Aureococcus anophagefferens
CCCATCACGGCAGGAGGTAGGTGCCCAGGCCGATGCCGAGGCCCGTGAAGGGCCAGATCTTCTTGCACATGGCCCAGTCGGCGTGCTGCACGTAGACGGAGATGGTGCCGAGGTTGGCGCAGCAGTTGACGACGGGCACGACGGCCGTGAAGGCCTTGAGGGACCCCACGGGGGCGATCAGCGAGAACATGGCGACGCCGAGCGTCGACGCGCCGACGACGCCGCCGACGCCGCAGCCGATGAGGAAGCCGCTCAGGTACTGGTAGGCGAGCTGCTCCGACAGCACCGCGGGCATGGCCGCGTCGGCGGCGCTCCAGGGCCAGACGCCGGCCGTGAGGGCGTCCATCTCGTTTAGAGATGTGTTGCGGCGCGCGGCGCGCGGCCGCTTGCGGTGGAACAAAATCGATCGCTGGAGTGGTGTGCAACGAGTGTGCAAGGAGTACTCCAATGCGCAAAAATGCAAGGGGATCTTGCCAGGGGATCTTGAAGATCAAGGGGAGCGCGGCGCGAGCGCGGCGCGCCTAGAAGGTCGCGAAGGCGGGCCCGCCCGCGGCGCCGCACTGCGCGGCGACGCACGCGTCGCAGTCCGAGTCGCCGATGTAGTCCTGGCAGCAGGCCGCGCAGACGTTGCAGCCGGCCTTCTTGCAGACGTGGCCCGTCGGCGGCGCGAAGGTCGAGTTGATCGCGCCGACCTTGATGGCGGAGAAGGTCACGTAGGCGTCGGCCTGGTTCGCCTCGACGTCCGCGGGCTTGCCCGTGTCCGTCGCGCACGAGCCGCGCGCGGCGCCCGGGCCCGTGGCGTTCGCCGGGTAGGTGCTGTCGAGCCAGAGCATGTCGACGTCGTGGTCGTCCCAGAGCGACATGACGAGGACCATGCCCGCGTCCATCTGGTCGCCGACGGCCGCGAGGCCGCCGCGGGCCTCGAACGTGTTCTCGTCGCCGAAGGCCTTCTTCTGCGCGGCGCAGAAGCCGTCGCTCAGACGGTCGAACGTGTCGCCGCCGACACTCACCGTGGGATCCGGGACGACCGCGCCGTCCTGCAGGAAGAAGCGGCGGATCTCCGAGAGGTCCCCCTCGTCCGTGCCGTCCGTCGTCAGGAACTGCGTCACGA
>NW_008706617.1:0-1109 GCF_000186865.1 Aureococcus anophagefferens
CCGCGCCCAAGGCGGCGCCGCCGCCGGCGCCGGCGCCCGCCGCGGCGCCGAAAGCGGCGGCCGCGCCCAAGGCGCCCGCGCCGGCCGCGCCCAAGGCGCCCGCGTCCGAGGCGCCCGCGTCCAAGGTGCCCGCGCCCGCGCCCGCGCCGGCCGCGCCCGCGCCGCCGGCGCCGCCCGCCGCTCCGGAGGCGCCGAAGGCGCCCGCCAAGGCCGAGTCGTTCCTCTTCGTCGACGTGCCGGCGTCGCCGCCCGCGCCGTCGGCGAAGAAGGCGGCGCCGGCGTTCCCGGCCGAGGCCGCCGCGCCGCCGGCCGCCGTGCCCGCCCAGGCCGCCGCGGCCCCGGCCGCCGAGGCGCCCGCGGCCCCGGCCGCCGCCGAGGCCGCCGCGGCGACCCCGCCCGCCGAGGCGCCCGCGGCCCCGGCCGCCGCCGAGGCCGCCGCGGCGACCCCGCCCGCCGAGGCGCCCGCGGCCGTGGCCGCCGCCGAGGCGCCCGCGGCGGCGGCGGCCGCCGAGGCGCCCGCGGCCCCGGCCGCCGCCGAGGCGCCCGCGGCGGCGGCGGTCGCGTCGTCGCTCAACGCCGACGCGCCGGTGTGGACCGCGCCCAAGTACCCGACCGCCCGAGCCTTCGAGCAGCTCCTCGCGAAGAACCAGCGCGCGGCGGAGAAGAAGCAGGCGAAACACCAGGCGAAGAAGGAGAAGCACGAGCGGGCGAAGGAGAAGCGGGCGCTGGCGAGGCTCGCGGCGAAGCGCGCCAGGGAGGCCGACGCGGCCGCGGCGTCGCCGCCGAAGCAGATCCTCGCGCGCGGCTCCGCGCCGCCGTCCCCGGCGAACGCCGACGAGGCCGCGGCGCCCGCGGCGGCGGCGGCGGTCGCCGCGGAGACGCCCGCGGCGGCCGCGGAGGCGCCGGCGGCCGCCGCGGAGGCGCCGGCCGTCTCCGAGGCTTCGGCGCCCGCGCCCGCGGAGGCGCCCGCGCCGGCGCCTGCGGAGGCCGCGGTCAAGCCCGCGCCCGCGCCCGCGCCCGCGCCCGCGGCCAAGCCCGCGCCCGCGCCCGCGGCCGAGCCCGCGCCCGCGCCCGCGGCCAAGCCCGCGCCGCTGCCGGCGCCCGCGCCC
>NW_008706618.1:0-1107 GCF_000186865.1 Aureococcus anophagefferens
TGGCCGGCGAGGGGCCCCTGCGCGACGGTGCGTGCCGCGGTCCCCGGCCACGTCCCCGGCCCGTGCCCGGGCCGTGCCCGGGGCCCCGTGCCGGGCCCGTGCCGGGCCTCCCCGGCCCGTGCCCGGCCCGTGCCCGGGGCCCGTGCCGAGTGCCGGGCCCGTGCCGGGCCGCGTGGCCCGTGCCCGGCCCGTGCCCGGGGGCCCGTGCCGAGTGCCGTGCCGCGTGCCGGGCCCGTGCCGGGCCGCGTGCCCTGAGCGCATTTACCGTGCCGGAACCCCCGTGCCCGCCGTCCCCGCCCCCCGTCCCGGGGCCGGACCGTCGCGCAGGGGCCCGTCCGGCGCGCGCGCGCCGGCGTCGCCGCCGCCCGGCGCAGCGCGTGTCGCACTTCTCCGTTACAAGTCGCCAACACGACGGGACGCGTCCAGCGCGTCGCTTCGAAGTTTCTTCGCGTACCACAAGGCCTACCACATCGCGCGCGCCGCGCGTCGCGCCGCGGCGGCGATGGACGCCACTCTTCAGCGCACCGCGGCGGCGTACGTCGCTGTGCGAACGACGTCACTTTCGCGCCGCGGCCGACGCCCTGGCACCACAAAGGCCGCGCGTCGACAGTTTGGTTGAAGGCTTGCTGAAGCTGGCTCTCAGACGCCTGTCTCGATTGATCGGCGTCAAGCATGCGCTCGTAGCGCAGGCTTGGGCTCGCTCGGGATGGAGGCGACGAACGTGGTGGGCTCGAACACGGTGCGCACCGTTCATCGCCAGAACTCGTCGTAGCAATCGCTCGACAGGCCCCGACGCCGCCGGTGATCGTCGAGAGCTCGGCCAAGATCGTGAGCCCGCGCGTGACACGCGCGTCGCTGCCGCCCGTAACGCTGCCGTCCGGGCAGCTCGAGTGCCCCGCGCGTCCCGCCGGCGTCCTCGATGCGTCGGCGCGCCCCGGCGGCGCGCGCCGGCGGCCGCGCGGCCGCCGCGGGCCGCCGCGGGCCTCGCGGCGCCGGGTCCGCCGCGCGCGACACCGGGCGCCCGCCGCCGCCCGCGGCCGCGGCGGCTGGCGCGCACGTCCGCCGAGGCGCCCTCCCGACGCAGGCGTGCGGCGGCGCCTTCGATAA
>NW_008706619.1:0-1108 GCF_000186865.1 Aureococcus anophagefferens
CCGCCGACGTAGACGTAGTTCTTCATGGACGTCGTGCCCCAGGACACGACGAGCGTCGTCGCGGCGGCGAGCGCGTTGATGAGGGCGATCTCGCCGAGCGCCGCCGGGTCGAGGAGCTCGGCGCGGTGTTTTCGGAGGATCGCGGCGACGCGGTCCGGGCACAGGACGCCCTGCGACGTGCTCCCGGCCGCCGTCTTCAGGATCGCGACCGTGCGGTTCCCCGGTACCGGCGCGCCGCGGTCGACGAAGTGGCGGTGGACGAAGGCGGAGAGCCGCAGCGCCACCACCGGCGGCGCGTCCCAGTAGCTGTGCCACTCGCACGGCACGATCTCGAGGCGGCGGCACCGGTAGGTGACGCCGCGTTCCACGTAGCGCAGCCGCGCGCCGTCGAGCAGGCCCCGCGCCGCGGCGGCGCGCACGATTTCGAGCATGCCCGCGCTCGACCCCGTCTAGACGAGGATCGTCTCGCCCGCCGCCCGCCGGTCGACGAGGTCCATCAGGATGAGCCAGAAGCCCGTGAAGCCGTGCACGGTCCCCGTCGAGAAGGACGTGACGAGGGGCACGACGGCGGAATCGACGGGCGTCGCCGCGGCCGCGTCCGCCGCCGCCAGGGACGCGTAGAGCTCCGCGGCGGCGGCGAAGTAGGGCCGGAACTGGCGCCGCTTCGCAATGTCGTCGTAGTAGTCCTTCTTCAGCAGCGAGAGCCACTCGTTGGACGCCGCGAGGCCCCGGCGGTCGCGCTCGCGCACGGCGAGGACCTCGACGTGCGTCTCCCCCCGCTCGTCGACGCGGTAGAGCACGTCGTCGGCGGCGAGGAGCGACTCGTCGACGCGCGAGAAGAGCGTGTCGACCGTGATCGTCGCGCCGCCGGGCAGCGGCCAGGCGCTCGCCTTGTGGTGGCTGCGGCGCGGGGCCTTGGCGCCGCGCTGGTACGCGTGCGCGGCGCACCAGCCGCCGACGAGCTTCCCGGGCTCGCAGCCGTAGACGCGCCCCTCGCCCTCGCCGTGCTCGACCCAGTGGGCCTTGGCGCGTTCCAGGTCGCAGTCGCGCGCGGAGTCGCAGAACACCGCGCGCAGGTCCGCGTAGCGCTGGACGTAGCAGCTCGCGT
>NW_008706620.1:0-1107 GCF_000186865.1 Aureococcus anophagefferens
CATCGGTCGATGGGGAGCAACTTAGTTCGCGTCGGGGCAGCCCGTGGACGACGAGAACGGCGGTTATCGGTGGGGGGCGACCGACGAGGGGCTCGCATTAGTGCTGAGGTCCCGTATGTGCGACCAACTTCGAAGAAACACCNCCTGGAATGTCCCTCCCGAGGGGGCTGTCCGGGCTTGGTCGCACATACGGCCTCGTGCATTGCGCGGTGAGCACCGTGTCGCCCGCGGCGCCGCGCGCCTCTCGGAGCCGGTGAGGTGATCTCGATCAAATCGGCTCGAGTCGAAGAGCTGCCGCGAGGGCATCTGGTCGCTCCCATGACGAACGATTCCCGACGCTCTGTGACTCGAAGGGGACCGAAAATCGGGTCGGGGGAAGCTGCCGCGCCTCATTCCACCCCCTGAGGCTGCCCGTTTGCGTCGCCTCGCAATCGTCCGGATGTCGCGTCTTTTCATGTGCCTCACCCACATGTTTGCGGACCTCAAAGCCACTGGGATCGTTGCACGTCGCTGCATATTCGAGGAGCGCGGGCCCCTCTAAGGTGGAGATTCCATCATCGGCCGCTGAATACTCCAGCGGAGACACCGTCTCTAGCCCTCTAGAAGCTAGGATTTCTTCAAAGTTTGTCTTGGCTTGCAATAGTTCAAGCGACGGGGTATC
This sequence comes from Aureococcus anophagefferens, assembly GCF_000186865.1. Classification (NCBI taxonomy): domain Eukaryota; class Pelagophyceae; order Pelagomonadales; family Pelagomonadaceae; genus Aureococcus; species Aureococcus anophagefferens. Next base: position 662 of record NW_008706620.1, read on the forward strand.
CACTGCAACTCGCAACCAGTGCTGGGGCAGCAGCCCTCGTTGTTGAAGGATAACGTGGGCAACCCATGGGCTCATGAGATGGGCGGCCGTCGGCGCGCGCGGACCAGGTCGGAGATCGTGAAGATCACGCAGTCGAGAGCCGACGAGTTCAGGTAACCGGAAACGCCCGCCCGAGGCGAAGCCAGTTGAGGAGGTCCGTCGGTCAGCCCCTCACACCGCAACGGACTGGACGGTGGGAAGCCGCGGTCGCAGTTCGCCAAGACTCGGAGACCCCGCGGGCTGGAGGTCAAGTAGCGGCCGTCGAAGACGGCAGGGGAGCGCAGCGAGCCAGGCAAGCGTCGATAAGCCTGCCAAGGCGGACAAGGCCGCGTTCCGGGGGGGCGGAAGGGGGTAAACGGAGGGAGCTCTCTCCGAGGGCGAGCGGAGAAAAAGGGGGGGGGGGGAAG
>NW_008706621.1:0-1106 GCF_000186865.1 Aureococcus anophagefferens
GCGCGTCGGCCCCGGCATCGGCGCCGCCGCGCCGGCCCCGCCGCGCGCGCGCGCCCCCGGGCCTCGCCGCGCGCGCGCGCGCGGGTCGCGCGGTTCCCGCGCGGCGGCCGGCGCACGACATCTCGCCGACGTTGAGCTCCGCCTCGCGCGACGACGCGACGCACTTGGCGTGGCACGCGCGCGACATCCTGCGGCGGGCGCGCGTCCGCGGCGCGCGGCGGCGGCTTCGGGCGCCGGCGGCCGCTTGTTGAAGAGGTCCGTCATCATCTCCATTTCGATGCGCGCGTTCTCCAGCTGCGCGCTCGGCGCGGGCGCCGCGCCGCCGCCGAACCACGACATCGAGGCGTCGAACAACGAGACGCTCCGCGCGACGCCGCCGATAAGAGCGGAGCCGCCCGATGCACCATCGATGCACCTGAGCCTCGTTGAGGCAAACGTTGAGGCTTAGTTGAAGTCGCTTGTGCAATCGATGCGCAGAAGAAGTAACTAGCTTCTAGCTAGCTGTTTTTATAGCTCCAAACTTGCATAGACGCGTTTCCGCGGACCGCGCGCGGTGTGCCGGCACACCGGAATGTGCCGGCACAAGTCGGCCCCGGGCCGGGCACAAGCCGGGATTCGACTGTGCCGGCACACCCCGGGCATGCCGTCTCTGTGCCGGCGCGGCTACCGGCACAGCGAGCTCGTTTGTGTTTCACCCTGTGGCCTATGCTGGCTATAGTAAGTCTGCCTCAGGCTTATAATATTGCCCTTGAAGCAAAAACAGTATGACGACGACGAGCCGCGCGCGCGTGGCTACTAGTAAGACCGCGCGTGGTTACTAGTAGTCCCCCCCCTAGACGGGGTTGCCCTGGGATGTGGCCTCATCCGTCGGTGCTGGTAGTGCGGGCGCCGGCGCTGCGCCTGGTTGATCGGAATCCCGTAAATTCCATTTTGCCCTTGAAGCATGACGACGACGTGGTTAGCGGTCTTCGCGTGCTTCACAACCGCGTGGGTGCAGCCGGGGCCGCGGCGCGCGGCGCCGCGGCCGCTCGCCGCGGCGCCGGCGTCGCCGGGCGGCGCGCGCGCCCTGGGCGCGGCGGCGTGGTACGCGCCGGGGCTCGCCGTCT
>NW_008706622.1:0-1104 GCF_000186865.1 Aureococcus anophagefferens
CGTCTCGGGGTCCAAAACGCGGTGCCAGCCGTCGCCGACGTCCGCGCCCCGGGGCGGCGCCGGCGCGCCGGCGGGCGGCGCGTCGGCGGGCGGCGCGTCGGCGGCCGCGTCGGCGGGCGGCGCGTCGGCGGCCGCGTCGATGGCGCCGTCCTCGGCCGGCGACTCGTAGCCCGCGGGCCGCTCCCACGTCGTCTCGGTGGTCCCTCGGTGCGCGTAGTAGACGTCGTCGCCCGACGTCACCTTGGCCCAGCCGCTCCGCGGCTTCGCCCAGGACGTCTCGTGGGTCTCGGCGTGGGCGTAGTAGGTCTCGCCCGTCGCCTCGTCGACGACGGCGTGCCAGCCGGGCGCGAGGCCGTCGTCCGTGGGCGGCTGCCACTGGGTCTCGCCGCTGGCCTCGTGGACGTAGAAGTCGACGCCGGACTCGCGGTGGTGGTGGCGCGTCCAGCCGGAAGGGAGCGTCGCGTCGGCCATGCTCTTATATGGGCTGCGTGCACCGATTTACGGAGCGACCATCGTTTAACATCGTACTGTTGGCCATCGGTGCACCTTGATGGGCTAGGCTAGGTTACTCTAGTAAGCTCTTCGGCGAGACGCTTTGCGCGAGTCGACAAGGTGAGGCCCGCAACGCGTGTCGCTGGCGCCCGCGCGCCGTGGTTTTGGTTCGGGCGTCTGTGCGACGGCTGGCGTACGTTCGGGAATGTGTGGGCTTTGCGTGGGAAGCGCTACGCCGGCGATCTACGTCGGTGGCGTTTGCCAGCGCGGCGTCGACGCCATTCGAGCGGAGAGACGGCCGCCGCTCAAAGCGACGTGCGCTCCCCGCCGTTTGTCGATGCCGTGCGAGCAAGTTGTTCCCGGGCGCTGCCGCCGTCGTCGGGCGTCGGGCGGGGCCTCGCCCCGCCCGGCGGCGCCGGGACCGACCGCTTCCCCCGATCCGAACCCGCTCCGAACCCCACTCCCCCAAAAACGCCCCCGCACAGACTCTTACCGCGCCGCCCCTCCATAGGAACCATGCCGAAGGAGATCTCCGACATCCGCGACTTCCTCCAGAAGGCGCGGAGGCGCGACGCGAAGTCGGTCAAGATCAAGAAGACCAAGGGCGTCGTC
>NW_008706623.1:0-1105 GCF_000186865.1 Aureococcus anophagefferens
CCGCAGATTCGCGAAGCCGACCTTGTCGATCTCCTGCAGCTTCGACTCGTCGAGGAGGGGCCGCACGAGCGGGAAGCACTTGCGCTCCGTGAAGAAGGCCGTCATCATCTGGCGCACCTGTGTGGAAATCAACCACTGGTTTGGGGGGTCCCCACCAAACTTCAGAACTCTCTATCTCGGTCAAATCGACGTCGATTCGGCTGATTTTTGGACGGATCGATCGCTCTCGTCGAGTTCTTGAAGCGCAGTTGAAGAGTCTGGTCCAAACCGTTCGATTACGCGCACATTGAAGTCGGGTTGAAGATTTGATTTCCACACAGTGGCGCACGCGGTTCCGCTCCGTCGTCGCCGGGTCGAAGCCGACCTGCGTCGCGAGCGCGCGTTCCAGGTAGTCGTCGGCGGAGATCGCGGTGCCGTAGTCGTCCACGAGGTCCAGCGCGAAGTCGCGCACGACCCAGACGAAGGACGGGAAGAACTTGTGGTACTCGTGGGCGTCCAGGTCGCCGTCGCCGCCGTCGTCGGACACGCGGATGTGCTGGCTCAGGTTCGCGACGAAGGACAAATTGGAGATCGCGCCCTCGTCGATGGAGCCCAGGGAGTTGTAGACGAGCGTGCTGCACAGGAGCGTCGCCAGGGAGAAGATGCGCGTGTCGTAGTGCTGGTCCGCCTCGAGGCCGCCGAGGCCCTCCGTGTCGAGGACGACGACCCAGCACGGCTCGCCGCTCGGGAGCTTCGCGCGCCGCGGCGACCCCCAGAACCAGATGCCGCGCGTGCAGCGCCGCACCGTGGGGCCCACGGTGAAGCCGGCGTCGGCGTCGAGGAGGAAGTTGACGAGCGACGACTTGCCCGTGCGGTACAGGCCCGCGACGGACACGACGCAGACCTTGCCGCGCAGGCCCTCGAGGATCTCGCGCGCCTCGGGATTAACACTAAACTTGCTGTCGTCGTCGACCTCGACGAGCGGGATCGGCGCCTTGCGGAACTTCGCCGCCGCCGGCCCGCTCGGCGCGGGCGACGCGCCCGACGGCGCCGACGGCGCGGGCGCGGGCGTCGGCGCCGTCGGGCGCGTCGCCCGCGCCGAGCGGGCCGGGCGCGGCGAAGTTGT
>NW_008706624.1:0-1104 GCF_000186865.1 Aureococcus anophagefferens
GGAGCGCGCCCGAGCTCCATTCGCAGCGCCATCTCGTGCGCTGGGCGTCAAAGGCGTGCATGCGGATTTGCTGCCCTGCGAGTAGAAGCTGTGCTAGTGGCCGATGACGGGTGTCGCAGCAGCTGGAATCGTTCCGAGGCATTGGGCGACGTCCGACGTGCGTCTACAAACACTCGTGGAGCGTCTTCGCGGCGAAGTGTGCGCGCAGGCGAAGTCGTAGCGAATCTCGCGCCTGGCGCCGCCGAGCGGCTTTCCGCACCCCCGAACCCGTGCGACGCGCCCGACGTCGCGACGCTTCGTCAGAGGCACCGTCTAGGACCTCTTCGCGCGTCCTGAGCTTCCTGGAGCTGCCGCTGCCGCGGCGCCGGCGGGACCGCGCCGCAAGCACCGCCACAGGAGGAGTGCGTCGATTCCGACCGTTCGCGTGCGCCGCCCCCGACAGCGTTTCACGGACGGATTTTTGCGTCGGGCGGCCTCTCTATGACCATGCGAGGCTAGGCGCGGGGCAAGGGCTACAGGGTCGGCGGCCAGGCCGCGAACGACGCGCCAAGCCGAGCTCGCGAGGAGCCGGCCAAATTGGCCGCGAGGTCGCGAGATCTGGCCGGGGCTGAAGCGGCAGTGGACGCCAAGCCGCAAGGACCGCTCTCATTCGTAATCGCGCTATGGAGAGCCCCTCGAGCTCGTCGCCGAGCAGCGAGCCGCCGGCCGAAGCCGCGGCAGCAGCGACGACGCCGCGAGACGACGCGCAAACGTCGCCCGACGCGCAAACGACCTCGCCCGCGGCGGCCGCGCCGGACGGCGACGCGCGCTGGGCGCGGCCAGCCCAGCGCCACTTCCTCGAGGCGACCTGCGACGCGCCGCCCCTGCGCTTCGGCCGCGGCAGCGCCGGCGGGTCGTCGTCGCGGGCGCTCTTCGGCGTGCGGGCCCAGGAGCAGGCCGTCTTCGAGCGCCTGCGGCGGAGCGCGGCCCAGGGCGAGTCGACGAGCCTCGTGCTCTGCGGCCACCGCGGCTGCGGCAAGCACGCGACGCTTGCGCGCGCGCTCGCGCGCCTCGACGCCGACGGCACTCTCCCGCGCTACGACGTCGCGGAGCTCAGCGGCCTCG
>NW_008706625.1:0-1101 GCF_000186865.1 Aureococcus anophagefferens
CCTCGGCGGCAGCGGCGGCGACGCCGTCGCGCTCGCCTGCGAGGTCATCGCCGCCGCGCCGCCGCCGCTCCGCCCGCCCGTCGCCGACGCGCTCCTGCCCGCGCTCGAGGCCGCGCGGGGGATCGCGCGGGCGACGGAGCGCGACCTGCTCGCGGTCGCGAAGCGCGCCGGCCTCGTCGACGCGCTCCGAGACCTCGCCGTCCGCGCCGAGGCCTGCGACGGCGCCCGCGTCTACCCCACGCTCCTCGAGGATTACTGGGCGGCCGTCGACCCGGAACGGACGCCCGAGACGGCCGCGGCGGCGGCGCCGACGCCGCCGAAGCGCGCGGACGTCGGAGCCGCCGCTCCGGCCGAGGCGTCGGCGCCGGACGCGCCGGAGGTCACGACGCCGGAGGCGGCCGCACCGCTCGACGCGCCCCCGGACGACGCCTCGGCGGCGTCGTCCGAGCCGGAGCGCGCCGCGCGCGACGACGAGCCTCCCGGGGCCGTCCTCGCGTCGATCCGCGCGGGCTTCGGCCTCGAGACCGACGACGCGCGCATCGACGTCTCGCAGAGCGGCCAGCTCCAGATGCTCGACAACGCGCTCAAGGTCATCGCGCGCGACATCTACTCGTCGGACTCGCACTTCATCCTCGAGCTCCTGCAGAACGCGGACGACAACGACTACGCGCCCTCGGCGGCGCCGACGATCGTCTTCGACGCGTCGCCGGAGGCCGTCGTCGTGCGCAACAACGAGCGCGGCTTCCGCGCGCGGCACGTGCGCGCGCTCTGCCACGTCGGCGCGTCGTCCAAGGGCGCCGGCGGCTCGGGCTACATCGGCCAGAAGGGCATCGGCTTCAAGAGCGTCTTCCGCGTCTCGTCGCGGCCGGAGGTCCACTCGAACGGCTACGCCTTCGCGCTCGACGAGCACATGGTCGTGCCGGCGCCGTGCCGCGGGCCGCCGTCGCCGGAGCTCGCGTCGTGGCTCGCCGCGGCCGGCCTCGCCGCACCGCCCCGCGACGGCACGACCATCGTCCTGCCGCTGACCGACGAGTTCCGCGGCGACGCGAAGCGCGCGGAGCTGCGCGAGCGCCTCGCGGAGGTCGACCCGCTCCTCCTGCT
>NW_008706626.1:0-1103 GCF_000186865.1 Aureococcus anophagefferens
GACTTCCTGGACATGGGATGCGACGAGAATGGATCGCGCAGGAGCACGCCGTCCTTGGTGCCGACGAGCACGTAGTCATGGGACGCCATCGTCGTTCTATGTGGTGCTGGGGTCGATGCAATGCTGCTCGCTGGGTTGCGTGGCTGGCGGGTCGGAATTGCTGCCGTACGGGTCGGCGAACAACTTAGCACGAGGCCATCCGACGGAGAGCAAGCTCTTTGACACCTCTCCAGAGCTCTGTCTCTCATTCCGGCTTCAACGTGTGCAAGATCAAGATGCAGTGCACGGCGCGAGCGTTTCGGCATTCAGGGGATCTTCATGTATACATGAAGATCCCCTTGCGGCATTCCATTTCTGTGTCCTCGGGCTGCCTCCAGTCGCCCGCCTGTTCGCGGTGCTCGGGGGGTGCTCGGGGTGCTCGAGGTGCTCGGCCCGGGCGGTGCTCGAGCGCAGCGCGCGTGGCGGACGCAGCGCGCGGAGCCCAGTCACAGACGCTAGCACAGTTGTCACCCCGGACGATACGAGGCTCTTGAGCGGCGAGGAGGGCGGCGACCGTGATTAGAGGGCAGGAGCTGCCCCGTACGAATAAGCTTCGCACGAAAAGCGGGACGTTTAAGAGTGTAACTTCGACCTCGGCCGAGGACAAGCACGGAAGGAAAAGCATGGTAGGCGTCGACGGAGGGCCACCGATGGTCCGGGAGGATCGGCGAAAACTATGAAGGTACCGTGATGCCGTCGAGCACTCCCGCGCAGTGGGCGGTCCGCCACTGCGAGGAGGAAACTTTCGTAGGCACGAAAGCATTAGGTGGGAATTCAACGTGTGCAAGATCAAGATGCAGTGCACGGCGCGAGCGTTTCGGCATTCAGGGGATCTTCATGTATACATGAAGATCCCCTTGCGGCATTCCATTTCTGTGTCCTCGGGCTGCCTCCAGTCGCCCGCCTGTTCGCGGTGCTCGGGGGGTGCTCGGGGTGCTCGAGGTGCTCGGCCCGGGCGGTGCTCGAGGTGCTCGGAGTGCTCGAGGTGCTCCTTCGCGCCGTCTTCTCGAGCTCCTCGGCCCACCATGGGCTCGGCCGTGAGCGCCGGCGCGCGGCTCAACGAG
>NW_008706627.1:0-1102 GCF_000186865.1 Aureococcus anophagefferens
TCTTGCAAACACGTCCATGGCGTGCCGGAGCGTCGTGATCGAGGCCGGCGCGGTGGAACCGCTCGTCGCGCTCGTCGACACGTCCCATCCGGATCGCCACGCGCTGGCCACCGGCGAAGCTCGGGTGGCCTGGTACCACATCAGGGAAAGCCTTGCAGAGGCGGCGGCTTACGCCTTGGGGACCCTGGCGGCCGGTGACCGTCGATCCTACGCCGCTGTCGTCGACGCGATCAAGCCGGTCGTGGCACGGTTGGAAGGCGGCGACTACGCGTCGCGCGATGTCGCGCTGACCACGTTGCATCACATGCGTCGTTCCGCCTATGTTGGGGGTCGCGCGTCCGGCGAAACCGTCGTGAGCGCCGACCTGCTCGTCGAGGCCGGGGTCGCCGCGCCTTTGGTCAAATTGCTCCGATGCAACGCTGGCCTGCGGAAGTTTGCTTTCTGGCAGTCGGAGCGCAACACGTACAAATGTGATTGGCAGCAAATGGAGGCGGCTGACCTGATTGCGGATCTCGGCTGGTCTAACACGGCCTTGCGAGACTTGGCCGCCGCGGGAGCCGTTCCAGCGCTCTTCGAAATGCTCGACGGCAGGCCGCTGTTGCGCGGGAGCAAGATGTCCAGGGATTTAAGGGTCGGATCGGGACTCGACGCGCTTTTCCCCCTTCGCTTGATGAAAGTGCGAGGAATTTCATTGTCCGGAAGATGAACGCGCTGGTCAAGATACTGCGGGACAAGAGCTACGAGGACGGGAGACTTTACAACGCTGTTGCCGGCATACTATGGTATGCGGCGGGCCCCAAGACCATCGACACGATCATCAGATCGGAGGCGGTACCAGCACTGATGGCCTTGATGCCAACTCATCGTGAATCCATCTCGTTCCACACTTCGAGGCTTTTGCTCGATTTGACAAGCGGAGGCAGCGACGACAATAAGGACGCCATCATCTCTGCAGGCGCGGTCCCGATGCTGGTCGAAGGGTCCAAGGATGAGATTAACGGGGCGCACTCGGTCCTCGCGCGCCTGTCGGAGGGAAGCGACGTCCGCCGCGACATCATCGAGTCGGCGGGCTACGTGCCAGTGGCGGCCAAAGCGACGGACG
>NW_008706628.1:0-1101 GCF_000186865.1 Aureococcus anophagefferens
GCGTCGTCGCACGCGCCGCACGGCTCGCCGTCGACCAGCGCCGTGAACGTCGTCGCCCGATGGGGCTCGACGATGTGCTCCCACTTGAGGCGGCCGTCGCCGACGAGGCCGCGCGTGGCCGTGTACTCGTTGGACACGGCGAAGTGCGCCGACGGCACGGCGGCGAGCGCCGGCTTCGGCGCGGCGTAGGCCCGGGCGCCGCCGACGACGGCGACGAAGCCGCCGACGGCGGAGAGCGCGAGCGCCGCCTTCTTCAGGGACCCGGACGTCGCCGGCGCGGCGACCGCCGGGGACGCGCCGCTGAGCGGCGCCACCTCCTCCTCGAACGCCGCCGACGTCTTGTAGTCGGCCATCGTGCGAGCGGGCAGCCCACCGAGGTCACTGATTTGGGATTCCGGGCCGATGGAGCAGCCCCCGATCCAAGCTCTCCGTCCGAAAAGGTGGGGGAGCCCTCGGCCATGCCGAAGCGCTCGTCGCAGACGACGAAATCCAAGAACCCGCTGGCGGACTTGGGCGACTTCGACTTCCACGCGCTCTGGGACGACATCAACGGCGGCGGCGCGTCCAAGGAGCCGGCGGCGCCGGCCAAGGCGGCGCCGGCCAAGGCGGCGCCGGCCAAGGCGGCGCCGGCCAAGGCGAAGCGCGCGAGCCTGGGCATCAACTCGTCGCTGCGGACCCTCTTCGGCGGCTCCGCGGACAAGGGTCCGGCGGCGGCGCCGGATCCGCCGCCGTCGGCGCGCGGCGACCCGGGCGCGCGGACCGCGGCCGAGCCCGCGGCGCGCGCCGCGGCCGACCGGCGGCCGTCGCTGGGCGTGTCGAGCTCCGTGCGGAAGCTCTTCGGCGCCCGGGAGAAGGCGCCCGACGCCGCGCCGCGGCGCGGCAGCCTGTCGTCGTCGATGAAGAACCTCTTCGAGAAGCGGCCGTCGGCGGCCGACGGCCGGCCCGCGCTGAAGCGCCGCGGCTCGTCCATGCGGCGCCGGTCGTCCATGTCGGCGCTGCTGGGCACGGACACGCTCCACCACAAGTCCCAAAAGGCCGGCCACCTGAGCGCGAACCTCATCGGCGAGTACCGCGCCATCTTCGCGGCCTGCGACACGGACG
>NW_008706629.1:0-1101 GCF_000186865.1 Aureococcus anophagefferens
GGACGGTCTCGAAGCGTGGATGCATTTCCCAGAACGCGCGCGCGCGGAACACTCACGTTGAAGCGACGTTGAATCACCCTTGTCCTGCCCTGGTCGCGCGGCATCTCCGTCAGGGCGAGGAACGCGTCGCCGCCGGCCGGCGCCGCGAGCGCGCCGGGGATCTCGAGGAGGCAGACGCGACGCCCGAGAGCGTCGAAGCCCACGTCGCCGGGCGCGCAGGGCGCAAAGGCGTCGCGACCCTCCACCGGCCGCGCGGCCTCGAGGCTCGCCCGGCGCGGCGGCGGCGGCTCGCCCCGCAGGTGGGCGCTGAAGCTCTCGATGACCGCGCTCTTCCCGGAGCCGGCGTCGCCGACGACGATGAGACGCACCACGCCATCCCAGCACGCCCCGCTGCCTGGAGGCTCCGCCGCCATCGTGATGTGTGCTGCACTGGTTGCGAGTTGCAGTCGATACTCTGCCATGTTGACGCTCGGCGTGACATCACTTGGTTGACTCCGAGCTGCCTCGCCCAGGTTGGGCACGCGATGCAGCGGTTCCAGGACTTGGCGCGGCGCTCGGTCTGTGGACCATGTCGCGCCTTGGGCCCGGCTGCGAGTCGCTCGGGAAAGACCATCGGTCGATGGGGAGCAACTTAGTTCGCGTCGGGGCAGCCCGTGGACGACGAGAACGGCGGTTATCGGTGGGGGGCGACCGACGAGGGGCTCGCATTAGTGCTGAGGTCCCGTATGTGCGACCAACTTCGAAGAAACACCCCCTGGAATGTCCCTCCCGAGGGGGCTGTCCGGGCTTGGTCGCACATACGGCCTCGTGCATTGCGCGGTGAGCACCGTGTCGCCCGCGGCGCCGCGCGCCTCTCGGAGCCGGTGAGGTGATCTCGATCAAATCGGCTCGAGTCGAAGAGCTGCCGCGAGGGCATCTGGTCGCTCCCATGACGAACGATTCCCGACGCTCTGTGACTCGAAGGGGACCGAAAATCGGGTCGGGGGAAGCTGCCGCGCCTCATTCCACCCCCTGAGGCTGCCCGTTTGCGTCGCCTCGCAATCGTCCGGATGTCGCGTCTTTTCATGTGCCTCACCCACATGTTTGCGGACCTCAAAGCCA
>NW_008706630.1:0-1099 GCF_000186865.1 Aureococcus anophagefferens
CCTCGACGACGCCGACGACCGCGCCTACGTCGTCGCCGACGTCGCAGCCGTCTGGCCTGCCGACGGGCTCGAGCCGTCCGACGGCATCGCCGACGTCGAACCCGACGTCCGATCCGTCGTCGGCGCCGACGAATCAGCCGTCGGCGACGCCGTCGGCCGTGCCCACGTCGGTGCCCACGTCCTGTCCGACGTCGTCGCCGACCTATGCTCCGTCGTCGACGCCGACGCGCGCCGCCCGCGTCTCGCGTCGCCGCGCGCCGCGAAAAGCCGTCGCGACAGGTACACGCCGACGTCCGTCCCGACGGCCGCGCCGACCGTCTCGAGCGAGCCCACGGGCGCGCCGACGAACGTGCCGACCCCACAACCCTCGAATCAGCCGACGAACGCGCCTTCGAATCAGCCGACGAACGTGCCGACCGCGGAGCCCTCCTCCGTGCCGACCGCGGAGCCCTCCTCGCCGCCGACCTCCGTGCCGACGACGCCGCCGACGACCGGGCCCAGCGCCACGCCGACGACGCCGGCGCCCACGTCCGTGCCCACGTCGAACCCCACGCCCGGTCCGTCGGTCACGCCCTACCCGTCCGGCGTCCCGTCGTCCGTTCCGACGTCCGTCCCGACGGTCCCCCCGTCGAGCGTGCCGACGACGCGCGGTTTCGGTGTCCCAGAAAGGCCTCGCGCCCTTCACTTCTTCTCACAGGCCGCCCACGAGCGTGCCGACGACGCCGCCGACGTCCTGCCCGACGCCGTCGCCGTCCGGCACGCCCGTCCCGTCCGGAGTGCCGTCGCCGGCGCCGACGTCCGTGCCGACGTCTCCGCCGTCCATGGTCCCGAGCTCGTCGCCCACGGAGGTGCCGACAGGTGCGAGCCGTCGTGGAAACCACAAACCGTCACTCGATCTCCCTCTAGGCGTGCCGACGACGCGGCCGAGCGCGCCGCCGACGGCCGAGCCGACGTCCGTGCCCACGACGCCGCCGTCGCCCGCGCCGTCCGCGCCGAACCCGACGCCCGTGCCTAGCGTCACGCCCGTGCCCAGCGGCATGCCGTCCCCGCAGCCCAGCGCCATGTCCGCGCCCGCGTCCGAAAAACAACGAAACTCGCT
>NW_008706631.1:0-1099 GCF_000186865.1 Aureococcus anophagefferens
TCATGTGAGCGTATGCGACAGTTTCGACGCAATCTCTTCCGCTGTGCTTCGAGAACTCGATGAGAGCAATCGATTCGTCCGAAAATCAGCCGAATCGACGTCGATTTGACCGAGATAGAGAGTTCTGAAGTTTGGTGGGGACCCCCCAAACCAGTGGTTGGTTTCCACACAGCGAGGAACGCGGCGGCCAGCCGCAGCTGCGGCTCGACCTCGCAGCCGACGACCACGTCCGCGCCCGCGTCGCTCAGGCCGTGGCGCGCGACCTCCGCCGCCGCCAGCGCCTCGAGCGGCGGCGTCTCCGCGTCGTAGGACGCCGCGGACGCGAGGAGCGGCGCGTCCGGGAACTGCTTCCGCAGCCGCTCGACCTCGGCCGCCGACGCCGCGGGCACGAGCACGGCGTCCAGCGCCTCGTCGCCGGCGAGCACGCTCGCCACGAGCGTCGGCGTGAGGGCGCCGTAGGCCACGGGCAGCCCGCGCGCGCGCGCCTCGGCGACCGTCGGCACGTGCTCGTCGAACGCGACCACTCCCAGGTCGGCCGCCGCCTCGGCGAGGACGGCCGCGACGGTCATGCCCTCGGGGCCGAAGCCCCGGATCGCGACGACGCGCCGCGGGCCGGGAAGCCGGTCGGGCGCGGCCGCCAGCGTCGTCGCGTCCGGGCGCGCGACCTCGACGCCCGCGTCCGCGGCGTCGTCGCGCGCCCACCGGTCCGCGATGGCGTCGCCGAGGGACCCGAGCGCGGGCGTCAGCGCCATGGACAGCACGACGACGGCCGTGTCCAACCGCGCGAGGTCCGGCGGGAGCACGTCGAGGCGCGCCGCGAGCGTTAAAACGACGAACGCGAACTCGCCGCCGCCCGCGAGGAGCAGCGCGGCCCGCACGGCGTCGCGGCGGTCGAGGCCCACGGCGAGCGTCCCGAAGGCGAAGACCACGAGCGTCTTGATCGAGAGGAGCCCGACGAGGAGCGCCGCGGCCGTCGGCAGCTCCTGCGCGACCTGCGCGACGTCGACGGCCGCGCCGGTGGTCACGAAGAAGAGGCCCAGGAGCAGGCCCCGGAAGGGCTGGATGTCCGCCTCGATGCGGTCCCGGTAGTTCGTCTCCG
>NW_008706632.1:0-1099 GCF_000186865.1 Aureococcus anophagefferens
CGCGCGCGATCTCGTCGGCTTGCGACCGCGGCGCGGGGCCGTAGAAGAGCTCCCGCGGGGGCGGGGGCGTCGGGGCCTCCGCCCGCGCCGCCTCGGCCGCGCACTCGTCTCGGATCTTTTTGCACGCCTTCCGGTGGCCGCGGTCGCGCCAGTCGATCTTTTGGCAGGCGACGCTGCAGTAAGACGTGGTTCCGCAGGGGCAATTAAGCTTTGCCTCCTCACCGCAGATGGTGCAGGTCAGGCGCAGCTTCAATTCTTTGACCCGGGCCATGCGCTCTTCATATTCTTTTTGCTTCTTTTCCCAGTCGCGCATCGTGAAGTCGTCGTAGCCACAGGACGCCAAGGACACTTCCCCCCAACGGCCTCTCCAGCCCCGTCAACGGCCTCCCAACGGATAGTCCCCAGAGGCAAGTCCGGCCTCAACGTGGCCAAAGATACCTATCGCCAGCTGCACCACGCGATGGGGCAGCCTCCTTGAGGTCCCCGGTCCGCTGCCCAGCGGCACTCTAAGTCACACTCTAAGTCACACTGCCAAACACACCGGGCTGTGTCACTCTGGTAGCAAGGGGTCGTGCGGTCTCGTTAGCGTCGGTTGGGGGTCGTGGGGTCCCTGGCGTCGGGGCGGGGGGGCTTAGCGGGTGCCTGCGCGCGTCGCTCGCGCCGCCTCAAAATCGCAAACTTAGTCGCCAGATTCTCGCCACAAGCGATCGAGAGTCGCAATGCGAGCGCCCTGGCTTGCGATAATCGCGGGGTGTATAGCAACAGACCCAATCATACAGAAGACCGTCTCGTCACCAAAGACCCGCTTCGTCTTCTGGGCGGGCCTCGAAGGCTCGGGCCATCACGGCGTCAAAACCATCGGCGAGAGATGCGCCAAGACCGAGCTCTGCGACGTACCGCGCGACGCCTGGGCGGCGCTCGTGGACCTCCACCGGGTGAATAGCGACCCCGGGTCACTGTCGCGCAACGGGTCCATCTACGTGCTCGGCTACCAGGCCGCGGACCGCGTCGCGGCCGCGCGGCGAGGCTTCGCCGCGCGGCTCGGCGCGCTCGCGGAAAGCGAAACGTCGACGCTCGTCTTCCTCAACGGCGTGAAGCT
>NW_008706633.1:0-1099 GCF_000186865.1 Aureococcus anophagefferens
CCGTAGCGCGCGAAGCGGCCGCCCGGCGCGTCGCCGCCGAGCGCGCCCGGCGGCGACCGGCCGAGGTAGCGCTCGGGGTCGTAGGCGCCGTTGTTTTTGTTGTTGCGCTGGCCGCTGTGGTGCTGGACGACGCGCGCCTCGCCGCGCGCGGCCGCGGCGACCTTGAGGCTCGGGAGGAGGAGCTTCGTGAGCAGGACGTGCGCCAAGACGGAGACCTGCGCCGTCGCGTCGTAGCCGTCCTGGCTCCGCACGTCCGCGCCGGAAAACAGGCCCGCGTTGCAGACGAGCACGTCGATGCCGCCGGGCGCGAGCGCCGCGACGTCGCCCGCGGCCGCCTTGACGCTCTCGAGCGAGAGGAACTCGGCGTCGACGGCGTGCACCGCGGTCGCGCCGCCGACGCTCTCGGAGAGCTCGTCGAGGCGGTCCCAGGCGAGCGCGGACCGCGGCGAGTCGCGATTCACGCAGATGAGCAGAGCGGCTCTTTTGAGCACCGCCGCGCGCGCGACCTGGAGGCCCAGGCCGCTGGTCGTGCCGGTGACGCAGACGCACTTGCCTTCCAGCGACGGCAGCGAGTCGAGCACCGTCGCGAAGACGCCGGCGCCGTCGTCGGGGTCGTCCCCGCGCGGGTCCGTCACGCCCGGCGCGACCTCCGGCGCGAGCGCCGCGTAGAGGGGCACGAGCGCGAGGAGCGACGCGCCGGCGAGTTGCAGCGCCTTCGACCGGCACCGCAGGCACGCCGCGGCGGCGGCGACGGCCGCGGCGCCGTAGACGCGCGGCGTCGTGAGCACGGGCATGGCGGCGCCGAAGGGCTGCCCCGCGCCGAAGGGCTGGCCGAACGGCCGCTCCCGAACGCCGAAGAGGCTGGCTCTTGAACGCCGAAGAGGCTGGCCACAGGGCCGGCACCCGCGTCGGGGGGTCGCCTTCCGCGACGCCCCAATGGCGGCGACTCGGCCGGCGGACTCGTAGGGTAGTCCGTGGGGGCTGCTGGGGTCATGCGCCGAGGTGGCCGGCTCGGAATCGAGGCCATGGCGTCGCCGCGCGCGCGCGAATGCGAGCTTCCCATTGGTCGATTCGAACTGAGCTGATGTTGCACTCGACT
>NW_008706634.1:0-1094 GCF_000186865.1 Aureococcus anophagefferens
GTGTTTCTTCGAAGTTGTTCGCACCAAACGCCCCCTGGAACTAAGTTGGGCCCCTCGTCGGTCGCCCCCCACCGTTAACGGCCGTTCTCGTCATCCACGGGCTGCCCCGACGCGAACTAAGTTGCTCGCCTTCGACCGATGGTCTTTCCCGAGCGACTCGCAGCCGGGCCCAAGGCGCGACATGGTCCACAGACCGAGCGCCGCGCCAAGTCCTGGAACCGCTGCATCGCGCGTCCGAGCCCGGAGCGAGGCAAAGCCGTGACGTCAAAACTGCACGGCTTCGCTGCTCTTTGAACCGGTTAACTTTAGCTTAGATGTTGAGCGCTCTCCGGCCTCGATCGACCCGCAACCTATGGAGATGTTGGAGCAACAGGTTGTCCCGAATACGGCGCCGCCGGCGGCGCCGGCCGCTCCGCCGGAATCGCTCCCGGCGGAGCCGCCTGCGCTCGACCCCAAACCGGCGGCGGACCCGGCGCCGAGCAGCGAGGTCGTGACGCCCGAGGTCGTCGCCGCCGACAGCGACAGCGACGACGACCTCGAGCTCGAGGGCCTCATCGCCTGCCAGGAGACGACGTTCCACGAGGCGCCGCCGCCGCCGCGGTCGCCGAGCCCCGCGGGCCCCGACTACGCGGGCCTCGCGGACCTCAGCCGGGAGCGGCTCGCGTGTCGCGTCGCCGAGGCCGGCGGCGACGGCGCCGCGATCCGGACGTCCTGGGCCGTCGCCGCGCGGCCGGGCGTCGGCCGCGCCGCCGTGGCCTACACGACGACGGCGCCCTGCGGGCGCACCTTCGGGTCCTGCTGCGCGGACGACGTCCTCGAGTTCCTCGACCTCGCGCCGAAGAAGCGGAGGACGCCGCCGCGCGCCGAGCCGCGGCCGCCGCCGCCGGCGCCCAAGGCGCCCAAGCCGCGGGCCGCCGCGCCCACGCCCGCCGCCCCCCGGCCCGACGACGAGCCCGCGACGTACGACGGCGTCGTCTATCGGATGGGCGAGCGCGTCCGCGCGCGCTACAACCGCGGCTCCGTCGCCTACGGCGCGCTGGTCGCGCGCGTCTACCGCGAGGCCGACGGCCCGCTCTACGACCTCGTCTACGACG
>NW_008706635.1:0-1097 GCF_000186865.1 Aureococcus anophagefferens
TCAGGGCAACAAGATGTGGATCACGGGCGGCGACCAGGGCCTGTCGGAGAACATCGTGCACTTCGTCCTCGCGAAGCTCCCCGGCGCGCCGCCGGGCGTCAAGGGCATCTCGCTCTTCCTCGTGCCGAAAGTGCTGGAAAACGGCGAGCGCAACGACGTCTACCTCGGCGGCATGAACCACAAGATGGGCCAGATCGCGTCGGTGAACGCCGGCGAGCTCCTCTTCGGCGACCGCACGGGCGCGGCGACGGGGTATCTCGTCGGCGAGCCCCACGAGGGCTTGAAGTGCATGTTCGTCATGATCAGGGCAGCAAAAGAGAGCGAAATTCCCAACTTCAAAGGCTCATATTTCGGCCGTTTTCCACTCGTTTCGGCTGATTTTTGGACGGTCGATCATCTCTCGGAACGATCTCGAAGCGTGGATTTTTTTCCCGGAACGCGCGCGCGCGGAACGCTCACGTTGAAGCGACGTTGAATCACCCTTTTGCTGCCCAGGTCATGATGAACGAACTTCGCGTCGGCGTCGGCATGGGCGCGGCCGCGTCCGGCGTCGCCGGCTACACCGCGGCGCTGCGGTACGCCCGCGACCGCGCCCAGGGCCGGCCCTTGACGTCCAAGGACCCGGCGGCGCCCATGGTGCCCATCGTGCAGCACGCGGACGTGAAGCGCATGCTGCTGGCCGCGCGCGCGTACTCCGAGGGCGGCGTCGCGCTGAGCCTCTACGGCGCCGAGCTCATCGACAAGATGGCCGTCTGCGAAGACGCCGCGGCGAAGCAGGAGCTCCACCTCGTCCTCGAGCTGCTCATCCCCATGATCAAGTCGTGGCCGTCGGAGTGGGGGCTCGAGGCGAACCGTTTGGCGATCCAGGTCCACGGCGGCGCGGGCTACACGACGGACTTCATCGTCGAGCAGCTCTACCGCGACGCGCGCGTCAACTCCATCTACGAGGGCACGACGGGCATCCAGAGCCTGGACCTGCTGGGCCGCAAGGTGCCCATGGCCGGCGGCGCGGCGCTCGCGGCGCTCGCGGCGCGCGTCGCCGCGGACGCCGAGGCCGCGGCGGCCCACGCGGAGCTCCGCCCGGCCGCGGCGGCCCT
>NW_008706636.1:0-1097 GCF_000186865.1 Aureococcus anophagefferens
CTCATGGGGCAGCCCCGCACCGCGCTCCGCGCCCGCACTTCCGAGGTGCAGTTCGGCCCGAAGCTGCAGGTCCATACCCCGTCCAGATGCTCGTCTGATGTCGGAGGAACGTCCCGAATATAGTTTGTACGGGTCGACGGAGTATGGAACCTCATCCCGACGCGCTCTGGGCCCCGGCGGTCACCC
This sequence comes from Aureococcus anophagefferens, assembly GCF_000186865.1. Taxonomy (NCBI): domain Eukaryota; class Pelagophyceae; order Pelagomonadales; family Pelagomonadaceae; genus Aureococcus; species Aureococcus anophagefferens. The sequence goes on from NW_008706636.1 coordinate 187, forward strand.
ACATCCCGACCATCGTATTCTCCGCCCTCTCGCGCGTTTCGCGACGAAATTTGACGCGCCCTTTGCGTCCGACGCTGCGTCATGACCCCTCCGAGGCTCGTGCCAAGCAGCTTGCTGCGACTCGGGCGGCAAGCTCGCCGTCAGGACGCCGCCGGCCGCCGAAGACGAGGTCCAGATTCGGAGCTCTCCGTAGTGACGGACAAATGATCGAGCGGCGGCTGCTTGGCAGTGCCATGCGCGATCGAACTCTGAGAGGGGCAAATTTGAATTCAAGGTGCAGTTTACGTGCCTACCTCGGCGCGGATGAAGGCCCGCTCCGCGCTCCGCGTCCATGCCGTCGCGCCACGGGTCGCCCGCGCGGTGGCCGAAGGGCGAGCGGATGGGTCGGAGCGTCGCGCCGGGGATGGCCGCGACCTCGCGCCGCTCGATCAACAGAGCTTTTCCTACCCGTGCAGGATGACTACCCCCCATCCACTCCTGGCCCCGGAACCCGTCTAGATTATAATTACAGCTGTAGGGGGCCCGGGGGGGGAAATTGGTAGTCTCCAGCACCGTCGCCGTCGACGCCTCGCTCACGACGGACAGCGTGCTCTCCGCCCGCGCGCGCACCGTCCTCGCTTCAAGCCTGGACTCGCCGACGGCGGTGTCGTGTGTTTTTTCCGCGCGCGTGCGGCTCGACCGCGGCGAGATTATGGGCGACGGCCTCCGGACGGAGGAAATCGCTATGGACGACGACCTAACAATCCTGTGGCGCCGCGGCGACGCCGCGGCCCGGTCCTTCGTCGCCCGCGCCGCGGCGGCGGCGGCCCGCGGCGGCGCCGGGGCGGCGCCGCGCGCCGGGGGCGCCCGCGCGCCCGCGCCGCTCGCCGCCGCCGTCGAGGCGGCCTGCGCCGCCTGCGCGCCGCCCTCGC
>NW_008706637.1:0-1097 GCF_000186865.1 Aureococcus anophagefferens
TTGCAAGACAAAAAGCATACCAGCAGAACTTAAGAAAACTAAGACAAGGAATAACACAGAGTGAACGGGATTCACCACGGTAATTACCATCAAAGCAGCTATTATGCTTATGCCAGCAAAAATGTAAAATAAGTAATTGGGCATGTTGTTTTGTTTATCTGATTTTTAGAGGAAAATAAAATCGTAACGAGAACCTTCCCAAAAGAATTAAGACAATTTGTATTTTTCCGTAAATTTCTTAGCAGATTCTTCATCTTTACTAGAAATGAAACCTTTGTTTGCTCTTTGCCAAAGACCACCATTCAAGATATCATTCTTACTTATGTTGTAGTTCTTTGTTGTTAAAAAGTCACGGTTAAACATAGTAGGAATAGTGCTTCCACCACTCTGTATTTCTAAAAAAAAGTAACTACTAAGAAGATTGCTCTCTTTTTTTAAATAAGTCATTTTTCAATAAGCACATAAATTTTCACTTTTATCGACGAGCTGCTTACGTACGAGCAAATTGCTCGAACGTAAGTAGCTTACTTACATAATTATTTTGTTGATGTTTTCATCATAGCAGATTCCAAAATACCTAATCCAGGAAGAACTACCAGAAAGAAAAGAAAGTAGATAACAGTAGCTACTTGACCTATTTCTATGTAAGGAGTTTCAACAACTTTTTGCCCGATCCAACCAAGTATGATAAAATCAGCAACAAGAAACCAAAAGGCCTTTCTATATAAGGGTCTAAATGCAGAACTACGCACTTCAGACTGGTTTATAAATGGTATCAAAAAAAGCACTACAATAGCACCAAACATTGCAAGAACTCCACCAAGTTTATCAGGGATAGACCTTAATATAGCGTAAAAAGGTAAGAAATACCACTCAGGCACTATATGAGATGGAGTTACCATAGGATTCGCTGGTATGTAGTTATCAGGGTGTCCTAAAGTATTTGGAAAATAAAAAACAAAAACAGAAAAGAATATGATAAACACAATAACACCAAAAAGGTCCTTAAAATAAAAATACGGGTAAAAAGGGTATTTTATCTACAGAACTATCAATACCTACCGGGTTATTAGAACCATCTCTATGAAGTAATGCTA
>NW_008706638.1:0-1095 GCF_000186865.1 Aureococcus anophagefferens
GAGGTAAGGAAGGACTGAGCGATGAACATATATAACCGAAGGATTCCGAATATGGGGAGGCAAGAGATCCACAATGGAATGTTCATCAAAGACGCCACGAATGGAAAGGCAGTGGCTATGGTTCCGACGTACGCGGAGGAGGAGTTCCGAGGTGGGTGAAATATCACGGATTTCAGCAAGGAAATCTGCGAGATAGCCCTTTTCTGCCTTGCGATGGCGTTCTGCCGGATCAAGGTTGGTGACAATTCCAACAAGTATGCCAATTACGTACGCAAAGATCATCGTACCAAGAACTTGAGAGATTATGGTAACCGTGAGACCGGTCCCGTTTCCTAGGGTCGGGTATACATCACCATACCCCACTGTTGTCATTGTCGCAAATGCCCAATACATAGTTGTCAGGTATTGCGTGGTCCGCTCTTCATTCCTCAATTTTGCACTATCATCCATTTCGTCATCAGCACGGTCAAGCCAGCTTCTATCGTGGGCGCGGGCTGCTGCAAAGAAAACGCATGTCAAGGCATGGGCTACCGCACCCATGACTACCAGTGGTTTCCCAAGCTTCAGTAATGCAGGATTGATCCCAGCTTCATCTTCAAGCTGTTCAGAAAGTTCATTAAGCTTCAGTTTCTGCTGAATTTTTATTAATCGAACAAGGCGGAGTGCTCGCACCATCTTGAATGCCCGGAAGGCGGAATTCGCTTGTCCGTCCGACAGACAATTGACCTACGTGTAGGTCATACATCATTTCATACATGTCGTTGTTCAGTTGAGTGCCCTGGGCTAGACAAACTTGTCGATGGGCAATGTAGAGGCAAGGTCAATGATTAGCCACCCAGATGCATACTTCTTAGCTATTTGCTGCTGGGAGTAAATCATCCTTTGGTCTGATTCACTAAAATACGCTGTTTGAAAAGAAAGCGCCATGTCAAGGGCAAAACATAGATCAATGCACAGGTCAATACCTGCAGAGCACATTGGAGCTAAAACTCTACGTAGGACGCAGGGGGTCGCTCGTCCATCCATTTCTTGGCCAGGAACAGGCATGCTCCTCGACGCCGAAAGCAATAGTGTAGGTGATCGAACGATCGAGAA
>NW_008706639.1:0-1095 GCF_000186865.1 Aureococcus anophagefferens
GTCCTATGGCGAATTACTCCCTGTTCACTACACCAAAGGTGGTGTCCCTGGCTACTACCCACCAATCAAGGGCAACCGTCCCGAACTGGTACTTAATCTCTACGATCCTTTCAGCTTCTTCTCGCGCATGAGCCCGGAAGCCAAGGAAGCTGGCCTGGTCAAGGAGATCAACAATGGCCGCCTTGCGATGATTGGCCTTTTCTCCTTCCTTGCCGAAGCCCGAGTGCCTGGCTCGGTACCTGTCCTTACAGGCATCATTCCTCCATACAATGGAAACATCATGATCCCCTTCGAAGGCGACTTCTCCTTCTTTGGCTGATCCCAAGAGGGGGGTGCTTGCATTTGCAACAACATGGCGTCGTACTAAATCTTGTTCAGTCGCCTTGGCCGTTTGCAAATTCTACCACAGCACGCCCAAGAACGTGGCGATTCGACGTGGCCTAGTCGGCACTAGCGGCCGGCACCCTGGTCGGGAGCCAGCTGCCTTGTGGGTTACAACTCCGACGCGTCCCTCCAGTTTAGGCCCCTCCGGGGTAAAAAGCCCCCAGCCGCTGGCGTAGGTGCTGCCAGTGCCAGTGTCCGGCTCGGAGTCGGCGGCAAGTCGGCGGCACCGTGGCAAGTAACGCATTAGATGGGGGAGAAGGCCTTCTTCTCTGGCCCTGGGCTTATAAGTGAACACAAAGACGAACTAAGGACACTCATCTTGGGCACTATGGTGGAAGGTAAAGCTGAACTCTCGATGGTTTCTGCTAACTTTACTGCTGATCTCACTAGAGTGACGGAGAAGCTGTGTCTCTCTCTCTCTCTATCTCTATATCTCCATGACTATACTGTAGTACAGTACGCTACACTACCACTACCCTACTACCATCATGCTAGTACTGTACCTACCCTAGTTAGGCCTTCCTTCCTGTTCCCCTTCTTTATAGTCAGTTACTATCTTATGACTGCCAGTGAGCTACCGTAAGGTAGCACACTGAGCTTCCCCTCTCACCCACTGTGCTTATCCTGCTACTACGGACTGTACCTTAACGTCAAGTTGATGTACGGGACTTAGATTCTTTACATGTATACCTGGGACTACTGGAATACCTC
>NW_008706640.1:0-1092 GCF_000186865.1 Aureococcus anophagefferens
GCGGCGTCGTCGGGATCACGGGGAAGACGGACTTTTTCTTCGGCGCGGCGCCCGTGTAGAGGAGCGGGTTCCAGTCTTTGAAGGGCCCCGCGTCGTCGTAGCTCCACTTGAGCTTCAGCTTCACGAAGCCGACGGCGCCGCGCCGCTCCCACGCGGCGTCGCTCAGCGGGAACCAGCCCTCGAGCACGCCGGGTCCGGCCCGCTCGACGTCGTAGGCGTGGCACGCGCGCGGGTCCATCGCGAGCCACTTGGCCGTGATGATCCACTGGCCGAGCAGCTTGTCGTGCAGGAACAGCTCCTCGTCGTGGACCATGACGTGGATCACCGTCGACGGGTCCTTGAGCCGGATGGGCGTGAGCTCCTCGTCCCAGCGCGGGTCGACGTTCTTCATGACCGTCGACGTGCGCCGCGTCTCGCCCCGGCAGCGCACGGTCACGACGGGGTCGCAGGTGCCCGCCCCGCCCGTCAGCGCCCGCGCGGCCACGACGACGACGTCGAGGCGGTTCGGCGGCTCCGCGCCGGGCGTCTTCCGCGGGAGCCGCGCCAACGTCGCCTTGCGTCGCATCTCGGCCTCGGCGAAGCGCCTCGTCACCGCGTTCACGGAGAACTCGCCCTTGTGGGTCTCGAAGGCGATGGCCGCGCCGCGCGCCTCGAACTCGTCGACGTAGATCGTGCCGAGCATGTGCTCGTTGCGGCGCGTCCCGCTCCGCGGATCGGCGACGGGCGCGAGCGCGCCGCCGCCGCGCAGCGGCAGGTTCTGGGCGCTGGGAAAGGGGCTCCAGACGCGGAAGAGGCGCCGCGCGGCCCAGAGCGTCTCGAGGGACGCGCCGAGGCGCAGGTGCACGGACTCGACGAAGAAGAAGTGGCCGTGGCCGAAGCCCGGCGGATTGGAGATGCCAAAGTCGCTGACGCACGCGCGGAGCCAGACCCGCGGCGCCCAGGCGCGCTCGTGCGCGCGCGCGTCCGCGGAGGCGCGCCCGAAGAGCTCGAGCCGGCACGACAGCTCGACGGAGCCGAAGGAGAGCAGGCCCGGGCCGACGACGGCCGCCAGGAGCTTCGTCAGCAGCAGCGCGAGCAGGTCGGGAAGGACGA
>NW_008706641.1:0-1091 GCF_000186865.1 Aureococcus anophagefferens
ACGCCGATGGTGACGATGGGCTTCCGGAAGTCGTGCGCGCGCCAGCCGACGGCGCGGAAGTTGCTACGCGCGCAGGTCATCTGCAGGTAGCTGCCGGCGACGTCGTCGGCGACGTAGGGGTCGCCCGTGGACATGTGGCTGCGCACCTTGCACGCCTCGATCGACGGGTCGGCGCGCGTGCTGCCCGGGTCTTCCTTGATGGACAGCGCGTCCAGCGCGGCCGCTGTGCGGCTGTACGGCTGCTCGAACGACGCCATATTTCGGCTGCTACAAGCTGCTACGGCTGCTCGAACGACGCCATAATGGAGCCAGAGACAAGCTCTGGGCCGGAGAGCACGACCGATTGCTTTCGTGGTGAGAGCATTCAACTTGAACTTGAAGTTGTCGTTCAAGTTACCACCCTCACGCGCGGACCGCATGAGCCATCGAGAGCGTTCAAGTTGTAGTTCAAGTTACCACCCTCACGCGCGGACCAGCATGAGCCATCGCATGGGTACCTTCTTGGCGAGGGTGACCTGGAGCTCCGCGGACCCGAGGTCCGTGTCGACGAGCGTCCAGGACGACGCCGCCGGGTCGACGTCCTGGAACAGGGCCCCGTCGAGGAGCGTCGCGAGCTTGAAGTCGCCGCCGACGAGCGCGCCGACCTTCACGGCCAGGCGGGTCGCCGAGATGTCGACGCGGACGTGGCCCCGCTTCGTGCCCTCGGCGAGCTGCGCGGAGACGTGGACCTTGTCGTTCGCGTTCGCCCAGCGCACCGCGCCCGCGGTGCCCGGGACGACGGCGACGCTGCGGCCCGCGGGCGCCGCGCGGCGGTCCATCTCCGCGGCGCGCGCGGCCAGCAGCTGCTCGAGGACGTCGCGGCAGGCCGCGGCGGGGAAGGGCGGCGGCGCGGGCCGCGCCGGCGCCGCGGCCGCGGGCTTCGCGGCGCGCTTCTTCGCGAGCGGCGCCGGGAGGCCCGTCTTCGGGTCGAGGGCCACGGCCGCCGCGGGCTTCGCGACGTCGTCGGTGCGCGCGCCCGTCGCGCCGGGCGTCACGGCGAAGGAGCTCGCGGGCTTGGCGCCGTTGGCCTCGCGCGCGGCCACGAGCCAGCA
>NW_008706642.1:0-1090 GCF_000186865.1 Aureococcus anophagefferens
CCAGCGCCGCGTTCGACGCGTCGAGCAGGCCCCGCAGCGCTTCGAACGCGCCCCGCGGCACGGCGTCGCCGCCCGCGGGCGTCAGGGGCACGTCGGCGAACTCGGCCGGCGGCGCGTCGAAGGGGCCGGGCGCGGCCGCCGAACCGGCGGGCGGCGCGTCGAAGGGGCCCGGCGCGGGCGCCGCGCCGCCGTCGAAGGGCCCCGGCGTCGCCGGCGCGCTGGCCGACGCCGCGAGCTGGGCCCGCGCGGCCTCGAGCTCGCCGTACATGGCCTGGGCCTGGGCCTGGAGCTCCTGGAAGTCCGCGTAGACCGTGCGGACGTCGTCGACCGCCTGTGTGGAAATCAAATCTTCAACCCGACTTCAATGTGCGCGTATGCGACAGTTTCGATGCAAGCTCTTCGGCCGTGCTTCGAGAACTCGACGAGAGCAATCGATTCGTCCAAAAATCAGCCGAATCGACTTCGATTTGACCGAGATAGAGAGGTTTGAAGTTTTGCTGGACGCGTCCATTCCACTGGTTGATTTCCACACAGCTCACCGCGGCGTCGCGCTCCGCGGTGACGCGCTCCAGCGGTTCCCGGGCGTCCGCGAGCGCCGCCGTCGCCCGCGCCGCCTCCTCGGCGGCGCCGTCGGCGTCGGCGGCGAGCTGGCGCAGGCTCTCCTCGCGGCCCTCGATCTCCCGGGCGTGGCGCGCCTCGACGGCCGCCGCGTCCGCGACCACCGCGTCCGCGTGCTTCACGGCGTCCTCCTGCTCCTTGAGCCGCGTCTTGAGCATGTCGCGCTCGGCCATGATCGCCGCCATGATGCCCTCGTCGGCGCTCAGGGACGCGGGGCTCAGGTCCGCGGCCGTGGGGGCGGGCGCGACGTCGTCGTCCGAATCGCCGGGAGGCTTCTTGAGCTTCGCCTCCGCGGCGAAGAGGCGGTCCTCGAGGTCCGCCAGGTCGTCGACGGCGCCGTCGGCCTCCTTCTGCGCGGCGTCGCGGGCCGCCTCGGCCGCCGCGAGCTTCTGTTCCAACGCCGCGACGTCCGCGGGCTGATTCTCGCGGAGCGCGGCCTCGGCCGCCGCGAGCTTCGCCTCCAGCGCCGCGA
>NW_008706643.1:0-1091 GCF_000186865.1 Aureococcus anophagefferens
TCGGGCACGACGAAGGTCGCGAGCGCGAGCCACCTCGGGCCGTAGACGAGCGACGGCGCCGCGCGGCGCCGCTCCGCGAGCCACCGGAGCTTGACCCACGGGAACTTCTCCGCGGCGAGGAACGGCCCGACGCCGCCGGCCCGGACCACCGCCTCGAGCCAGTCGGCGATGGCGACCGCGTCGCGGCAGCCCGACGTCCGCGAGAGCTCCGCGGCCGTCTGGCCGTCGCGCGTCTCGAGGCCGACGTCGGCGCCCCGCCTCGCGACGTATCGCACCGCAGCGAACTGCCCCTCCATCGCCGCGTCGTGCAGCGGCGACCAGCCGAGCTGGTCCGGCGCGTCGAGCGCGGCCCGGCCCACGTAGCGGAGCAGCAGCGACACGGCGTCGACGTTGCCGCGGCGCGCCGCGAGGTGCGTCAGCGACGCGCCGTGCAGTCCCGGCGCCAGCGCGAGCTCGGGGCGCGTCGCGAGCATGCAGCGCAGCAGGTGCGTGTGGCCGAGCTCCAGCGCGCGGTGCGCGAGCGACGGCGTGCGAAAGTCGTCGTAGGGCTGCGCGAGGTCCAGCGTCGGGTCGTTCCGCACCAGCCGCGCGAGGCCCGCGACGTCGCCGGAGTCGATGACGCTGAGGAGCGGCTCGCGCACGAGCACTTTCTGCGACGGCTCCGGCATCTCCGGCATGCGCGCACGACGTCGGCGTCGCTGCTGCGCTCGTCGGTCGGCTGCTAGGGCACCCGGCCTCATCAAGGGGTAATAAATAGTATGGGGTGGCAGCTCAACGAGATTATGTTGCGCGAGCTCCTCGTACTGCAACCCATCGTTTTGGGGCAATGTTGACGACTTTTGGCCGGGGACTTTTCGACGCCGCCGTCGTCGACGCGGCCCCAGACGGACCGCAGCGGTATTCGCTCCCCCGCGAAGGCGCCCGCGACAAGACTTACGCGTCCGGGCGGTTCGGGTCCGGTGGAAGGAAACCGAGGCGCGCTGGAGGGCACCGTGTCCGGTTTGGCGCCACGCGAGGAAGGGGGTTTTGGGGCAGCTCTTGGACGTGTTCGCGATGATGATGGTCGTGGACCGTCTGCTGGCGCTGCAGAG
>NW_008706644.1:0-1088 GCF_000186865.1 Aureococcus anophagefferens
CTGATGGGCGGGAGCCACAGTGACGAAAAAAACAACCCCCTTGCGCGTGGAACCGAGACGCGACTCCCCCCTTCCTAACACAGACCTAACACAGACTACTTTACGTCCCGGAGCGCGGCCGCCGCGGCGACGAGCTCGTTCGCCACCATGGTCTGGTGGAACTTCTCGACGTCGCGCCGCTTGATGACCTTTTCGTCGACGAGCACGAGGATGCGGTCCATGCACAGGGTCTGCAGCGCCGCGACGGCCGCGGGGCCGAGCGCGTCCGTCGCGGCGGCGACGGCGGCCGGCGGCGGCTTCGTGAGGTCGGGGACGTCGGGGTCCTCGTAGCTGTAGGCGTCGAGCGCGCGCTGTGGCAAGGACGCGACGGTCCTCAGCGCGGACCCGGCGACGTCGGTGGCCGCGGCCGCGGCCGCGTCGCCCGCGGCGGCCGCGCCCGACTTGACGGGCTTGACGACGGCCTCCTCGACGAGGGCTTTCGCGCCGTCGCCCGCGGCGGCCGCGCCCGACTTGACGGGCTTGACGACGGCCTCCTCGACGAGGGCCTTGGCCGCGCCGGCGAACGCGGCGCCGAGGGCGCCGGCCGCGCCGGAGAGCGCGGCGCCCAAGCCCCGGCCCGCGGCCGCCGCGCCGGAGCCGACGGCGTCGCCCGCGGCCGCCGTCGCGGAGCCGACGGCGTTGGACGCGGCCGCGCCGACGCCGTCCGTCGCCTTCGCCGTCGCCGACGCCAAGGCCCGCGTCAGCGGATTCGGCGTCGTGGGCTGCCGCGGCGGCGGCGTGTCGTCGCGCGGCGGCGCGGCGGCGTCGTCGCGGACCTCTTCGAGGAGCGCGCGCGACCGCTCGAGGGCTTCGGAGCGCTCGAGCGCCGCCTGGGCGCGCTTGACTAATTCCGCGTCCCTGTCGTCCTCCTCGGCGGCGTCGTCCGCGAGGTAGACCTGGAGCACGCGGTCGCCCTCCTCGCGCTTGACGGTGCCGTCCCAGGGCGTGGCCTCGGCCGCGGCGGCCCGCGCGCGCGCCTCCTCCGCGCGCGCGGCCGCGTCCGCGCGCTGCCGCTCGGCGAGCGCGTCGGCGTCGGCCGCGGCCCGCGC
>NW_008706645.1:0-1088 GCF_000186865.1 Aureococcus anophagefferens
CGCGCGAGTCGAGGAGGAGCACGCAGCGCACGCCGAGCGCGAAGAGCCGCAGCGCGGCGCGGCCCTGGGCGACGGCGAGGAGGAAGAAGCCCGACCAGAGCGCGAGCCGCGCGATGGCCGCCGCCGCGCGGCCGACGAGGCCGCCGTGCGGCAAAAAGCCCGGCAGGCCGAGCGCCGCCGCCTCCCAGGCCGCGCCGCGCGGCGCGAAGTCGTCGTCGTCGTCGCCGTCATCGTCGTCGAAGTCGTCGTCGTCGTCGTCGTCGTCGTCGTCGTCGTCGCCCTCCCAGTGCACGCGCACGTGCCGCGGCTCGCTCACGTGGCGGAGCAGCCGCGCGACGGCGTCCGCGCCCCGGCCGCCGAAGACGAGGGACCGGAGGAAGCGGCCGACCGTCGGCTCCGAGACGACCCGCCACGGGCTCCGGCAGACGTCGCAGGTCCGCGACACGCCCGTGGGCGCCTGCGCGGCGAGCCACCGCCCGAGGCACGCGCCGTGGACGAAGGCCATGGACCCGTCGCAGGCGCAGGGCCGCAGGAGCACGCCGCCCGTCTCGTAGCAGATGCGGCACCGCGGCGACCCGTCGTCGCTCTCCGAGTCGTCGTCGCTCGCGCCGAGCTCCTCGAAGTTCTCCAGCGCGTTCGCCGCCAGGAGCGACGCCATGGGCGCGAGCGGAGATGTCCGGCGGACGCGAAGGACGCGCGCTTGTTTGCTCGGGCGCCGGACCTCGTGCCTGGGACCGCGCCCGGGCAGCGCGGGCGCGTCGACACGCGGGAGAGCAGCAGGGATCCCGGGAGAGCCAGCTGATGTGTCGCGCGCGGCGGCCCGGAGGCCTCCGCCGGCCCGGCCGGCTCGCGGTCCGGAGTTGACCGCTTCGCGGTCCGGAGTTCAGGGGCTCTGCCGAGGCCTCCGCGCGACGTCGGTCGAGATCTCGGCGACGGCGCGCGGCTTCGTCTCTCAGGCGCTCGCCGACGCGGCCTTCGTGGACTGCCCGTCGTCCGTGCTCTCGATCGTCGCGATGATCTGCGCCATGCAGAAGCACGACCTCGGCGCGGACGTCGCCGCCTGGATGGAGCGCGTCCGCGGCTTCGGC
>NW_008706646.1:0-1087 GCF_000186865.1 Aureococcus anophagefferens
GCGTCCTCGTCGCGGCGTCGGAGCGCGTGCAGCACCACCACGCGACGCTCGTGCCCGTGCTCGCGCGGTCGCCCTTTGGGTTCGCCGTGCTGCGGCGCACGCTGGCCTTCGTCATGCAGCTGTCCGCGTCCATCGAGACGCCGCGGCTCAGGCTCGCCGTCGCCGGTCTCGCGCAGGGCAGCAAAAGAGAGCGAAATTCCCAACTTCAAAGGCTCATATCTCGGCCATTTTCCACTCGTTTCGGCTAATTCTTGGACGAGCGATCATCTCTCGGAACGGTCTCGCAGCGTGGACGCTTTTTTCGGAACGCGCGCGCGCGAAACACTCACGTTGAAGCGACGTTGAATCACCCTTTTGCTGCCCAGGTTTGGCGCCCCGCGGCTTCCTCGCGACGGTCGACGGCGACGACGACGTCCGCGTCGACGCGGACTACTGCGCGCGCCTCGACGCGTCCGTGCGCCAGCTCGTGGACCTGGACGTCGTCATCGAGCGGCGGGTCGCGCCCTACGCCGAGGCCGCCGCGGCGCTCCGCGGCGCGTCGCTCAAGGCGCTCAAGGCCGCGCACGAGCCCGCGGCGGACTGCCACTTCGCCGAGGTGCGCTTAGGCGAGGCGGACCGCGACGTTCACGGCTTCCACGCCGCGCGGCGAGCCGGCGCGCCCCTCGCGGCGTCGTCGAAGAAACTCGACGGCTTCGACTTCGCGTTAAAACCGTGCGGCGACGGCCGGACGCTGTTGGTCGAGCTCGCGCGGCCGCGGCCGCGGGGCGGCCCCGGCGCCGACGCGACGCCCCTCTGCTGCGGCCTCAGCGCGGGCGCCGAGGGCGAGGCCGAGGGCGCCGCGAGCCTCGCGGCGCGCGGCTCCTGGACGTCGAACGGCGCCGACGACGGCGCCGCCGACGGCGCCGCCGCACCGCCCGCGACCCTGCTCGCCGCGGGCGACCGCGCGGCGGTCCACGGCCTCGACTGCGCGGGCACGCTCAACGCGCTCGCGCGGGCCCACGGCGACCGCGTGCTCCGGGACCGCGTCGCGCTCGCGCAGGCGTCGCTGGACGCCGCGGCGTCGGACGCCGCCGCGGGCGTCGCGAAG
>NW_008706647.1:0-1087 GCF_000186865.1 Aureococcus anophagefferens
TCGATCGCGACGGCCGCGCGCCGCCGTCGCAGCGCGTCCCGCCGAGCGCGTCGCCGGGCGACGCCGCGCGCGAGCGCCTGGAGCGTCGCCGCCGCGGCGCGGGCGCGGGCGAGCCGCCGCCGCGGCGGCCGGCCCCGCGCCGCGGTCTCGAGGGCGAGTGCCGCGCGCCGCGCTTTCCCGTAGCGTCGCCGCGCCGCGAGGCGGCGCGCCATCGACGCCAGCGTTGTCGCGGCGGCGCGAACGCCGAGGAAGCGCCGCCGCCGCCGCCGCTGCCGAACCCAGGCCGCGAGCCGCGTCGCCGCGGCGCGCGCGCGCGCGAGCGCGCGCCGCGGCGGCCGCCGCCGCTCCGCGGCTTCGACGCGCGCGGCGGCGCGCCGGCGCCGCGCTTCGGCGGCCCGCGCGGACCGCCCGCGCGCCAGCGCGGAGAGCGTCGTCGCGGCGCGGCGGCGGTCGCCGTAGGACCGCCGGGCCACCGCCGCGCGGCGGAACGCCTGGAGCCTCCGGATCGCCGCGAGGGCTTCGACAAAGTCCGCGGCCGACCGGTGGCGCCGCGCGGCGCTCTGAACGCCGACGGCCCCCGCCCTCGCGGCGCCGTAGCGTCGCCGCGCCGCCCGCCGCCGCGCGGCCGCCTGGACGGCGACGGCCGCGCGCCGCGCGCGCGAGAAGGCGCGCCGCCGCGGCCGGCCGCGGGCCCGGGCCTGGCACGCGGCCGCGGCGCGACGCGTCGCCGCGAAGGCGCGCCGGCGCCGCCAGCCGCGGGCCCGGGCTTGAACGCGCGTCGCCGCCGCGCGCGCGCGCCGCGCGGCTCGCGCGGCCAGCGTCGCGAGCAGGAGCCGCCGCGCGGCGCCGCGCCGCGCGCACGCCGCGAGGCGCGTCGCCGCGCGCCGGGCGGCGGCGAGGCGCCGGCGCGGCGGCCGCCCCCGGGCGAGGGCCTCGACGCGCGTCGCCGCGCGCCGGCGCCGCGCGGCGTCGCCGCGCGCGGCCGTCCCGCGGCGCAGCGCCTGGAGCCGCCGCGCGGCCGCGGCCGCGGCGCGGCGCCGCCGCCGCGCGGCGGCGCCCCTCGCCGCGGCTTCGACGGCCACTGCGC
>NW_008706648.1:0-1088 GCF_000186865.1 Aureococcus anophagefferens
CGAGACTCACGTCGAAGGCATCCGAACGAAGCGAGCGCGCGCGGCAGCCCCCCGGGCCCATGGGCGACGTCGCGCCGATGGCCAAGCCCTGCAAGTCCTCGCGCTCGGCGCCCCGCTGCCCAATCGACGCGCGCAGCGGGGTGCTCCGCCCCGGGCGCCCACCGGAGCCGACGCGGCGGGCCCCACCACCGGCCGCTGCGCGAAACCACCTCCGCGCACCCCGGAGGACCGCCCCATAAGCTTCGGCGTTATCATGTTGAGTTGTTTTAAGTTGCAGGGAAACACCCCCTTCTCAATTTTACACCCAGCCCTCTGTGACGAGGGATTGACGAGGGCTCCCACACCACCCCTGGAGGTCGTCGACCATGGCGCCGGACGGCGACGACGAGGCGAAGGTGCCGCTCGCCGTGGAGCTGGCCCCGGCGCAGGCCGACGGCGACAGGTCGCCGGCGCGCGGGGGCTCGTCGTCGCCCGGGCGGGGCAGCCCGAGCCGCTACGTGGGCGGCCTGTCGGCCGTGAGCGAGGAGGAGCCCCGCGACGAGGACGCGGAGATCGCGACGTTCCTCAAGAAGCAGGCGAGCCGGCTCCACGGCATGCAGTCGCCGCGCCACTCCAAGGAGCGCGGCTCGCCGATCCTGTCGCCGGACGAGATCGAGATGCACCTGCACGGCGCGGTCTCGGAGCTCCTGCGCGTGGAGCCCGCGAGCGGCGCGGCGTCGCCCGCGTCGTCGCTGGGCGGCTCGCGAAGCGCGAGCTCGAGCGCCGCGGCGCGCCGCCGGACCGTCGCCGACGCCATCAACCAGCTCAAGTGCGAGTCCGGCGAGTTCGACGGGCCCGCGCCCGCGGAGAAGACCGCGCGCTTCGCGCCGGAGCGGCTCCGGAGCGGCAGCGGCGGCACCGTGCCGCCGATCCTCGCGCGGTCGCGGAGCAACGACGTCGCCTACGACCACCACGGCAAGGCGAAAGAAGAAGACGGCGACGACGAGCGGCCCGCTCCGACGAGCGGCTGGCTCACGCCGCGGGGCCTGCTCCGGGACCGGTCCCTGCGCCACGGCCTCGCGCGCAAGCTCTGGGGCACGGCCGTGAAC
>NW_008706649.1:0-1088 GCF_000186865.1 Aureococcus anophagefferens
CGCGCGCGCAGCCCGCGAGCTCGACGACGAACCGAGTCTTCGCGCCGAGGCGCTTGAGCTCGCGGGCGGCGGCGACGACGACGGGCCGCGGCGACCGCCGCGACGCGAGGCGCAGGTGCCGCAGGCCCGGGGACAGGAGCGCCGCGCCGTCGCCCTCGTAGCAGTCGACGCGGAGGCCGCCCCTCACGCCGTGCGCGCCGACGACCGTGCCGAGCTCCGCGAACCCGAAGGTCGACGGGTCCCGGGCGTCGAAGTCGAGCACCGCGCCCGGCGCGGCGCCGGACTTCGGCCGCGCGCGCGCCAGAGCGGCGCCCTCCGCGAAGCACGTCGCGCGCAGCGCGTAGCTCGGCGCGGCCGTCGCGTTCGCGGCCGCGGCCTCGCCGCGCTCGGCCCGCGCGACCGCGGCGGCCCAGGGGTCCTCGGCGTCCTCGGCTGCTTTGCGGTACTTGTTCACGTGGGAGCCCTTGCCGCGGCGCCGGGCGCCCATGCCCGTGCCGGCGCCGACGACGGACCGCAGGAGCGCGTCCATGTCCGTCGACTCCTTGACGGCCAGCGGGCCGGGGCCGCGGCGCGGCGCGCGGCGGTGCGAGCCCTGGAGGCCGAGGGCGGACGCGAGCAGACTCAACAGCGCGAACATGGCCCGCGCCCGCGGCCTCAACAGCGCGAACATCGCTGCGACTCAACAATCGACCACACGTCGACGCTGCCCCGGGAGCCGGCAGCGGACCAAGGGCAGGCCAAGACCGCAGCCAGCCGCCGGGGGTCGACCCAGCCAGCCAGCCAGGGACGTCCGGTCCACGAAACGACCCCTCGCTACAACCTCTACAACGCGCGCCTACGGCGCGCCGCGCCGTCCTGGGGCGGCTGCGGCGACCGGCTGGCCGCCGGCCACGCGCGTCGGCGCTCGCGCTTCCGTCACCCCCGGCGGCCACTCCGGGCGCCTAACTAGATTTTGACATGATTCCCGCGCGAAAATCGCAAGATTTGCACATGCAACGTCTACATTGAAGAAATGGGTGGCTCTCATTGGCCAGCCAGCCAGCCAGCCAACATCTACCTCACGGTCAGCCAAACCGGGTCCCGGCGGA
>NW_008706650.1:0-1085 GCF_000186865.1 Aureococcus anophagefferens
CGCGGGGGAGCGAATACCGCTGCGGTCCGCCTGGGGCCGCGTCGACGACGGCGGCGTCGAAACACCCCCGGCCAAAAGTCGTCAACATTGCCCCAAAACGACGGGTTGCAGTAGGAGGACCTCGCGCGGCATAATCTCGTTGAGCTGCCACCCCATACCATTTATTACCCCTTGTAATAATACGCTCCCTGGACAATCAGAGATTTCGATTAAGCGCGTAAGGACCAAGTGGTCGGAATCAGGTAAATCAAGGTGAAAGTGCTTGATTGGCGGGGGAATGGAGGCCGCATACTCGAATCTATATCAAGGGATTGCTGACATGAAATCTAGCAGGATGCTGTTACCAGCAAAGTTTCGGTCTGCAATGGTGCCGCGCCAGCCGAACGGCTCCCTGGGTCCGCCCAGCGTCTGTGCGAGTGCGAGTCAGTAGTCCCCGACGCGCACCGTCTCGTAGGCATGGTTCTCCGAGAGCTCGACGATGGGGGCTGCTACGTGCGTCGCGTGTCGCCTCAGAGCGGATGTGTTCATACGGTGCGCGCAGGTTGATAGCTTTACCGATAGCGGCGCGGAGCTCGCCTTACAAGGCGCAGTCCACGAGGGCGACCATATAATCGCCGTCAATGGGAAGGGCGTTGAGGGGTTGGGTCAGCAGCATTTGCGCTTACGCGATGTCTCAGGCTGATGTTTGTCCTGTCACGTGAAGATGAAACGCATAGGCGATCGTTAGTGATGGAGGGCCCGGATCCCGTCGTCTTGCTCCTCTGGCGCAACAGTTCGAAGCATGATAACAACTACGCTGGGATAGATGACAGCGTGGACGAGCTCGGACGATACCCCGATGCCACACCAAATAGGGCTTCAGGCCAGGGGAGCCGCAGCCGTGGTCGCGGCCATGGCCAAGGGCGGGGTCGTGGTCGAGCCAGCCACGGCGGACACGGCTTTGACTCGCGGTTCCACCCGGCGGCGCTGGGCTTCGCGCGGCCAGTTGCTTACGGCGGCAGCTATGCGGGCAGTAGTCATCGTTCGCAGCTTGTATATAGGCCACGATGTGGAGCCTATGAACATCGGTCAGCACCCATAGTCGC
>NW_008706651.1:0-1084 GCF_000186865.1 Aureococcus anophagefferens
CGCGCGGACGCCCGTCTTCCGCCCGACTTCCCGGGCGCGGTGTGGACCGGACGCCTTCGCCGTGCCGCGCAGAGTCGACGAGCGCACTCGACGCGTCCCAACGTCGGCGGAATCGACGTCGACGCGGCCGAGCTCGAGCGTTCCGACGCTCGGCGGGGGGGGGTCCCGGACCGGCGGTCGGCATCCGCGCCGGCGAGGACGCCCCCCGCCAGGTCGCGACGGTGCCGACCTGGGCCCCGGCGGCGTGCCGGGCCGCGGCGACGGCGTTCCTCTGCGCGGCGCGCGTCCCCGAGGCCGCGACGCCGCGCGGCGCCGGCGCGCGTCTCGCGCGCGCGCGCGGCCGACGCGGTCCGCTCCCAGGGGCGCGGCGACGGCCTCGGCGCCCCTGGCGCCGCCGCGCGACGCCTGCGACGCCTTCGTCGCGGCCTGCGACCTCCGCCGCGCGCGGGCCCCCGCGCGGGAGTCGGCCGGCGCCGCCGCGACGGGACGACGGGTCGCGTCGACGGCGCGGCGGCTCGCGCGCGGACGCGTCGACGGCGCGCGTCGAGGTCTCACGCGCGGCGGACGCGCTCGCATCGCGACGCGTCGACGTCGGGTCGACGGCGCGGGTCCCGCGCAGGCCCGGCCTCCACCAGGGTAGCGCAAGAGAGCGACATGCCCAACTTCAAAGGCTCCGATCTCGGCCATTTTCCACTCGTTTCGGCTGATTTTTGGACGAGCGATCATCTCTCGGAACGGTCTCGACGCGTGGATGCTTTTTCCGGAACGCGCGCGCGCGGAACACTCACGTTGAAGCGACGTTGAATCACCCCGTTCCCGCCCAGGCCTCGACGGCGCGCTCGTCGGCCCGGACTGCGGCGCGCTCGGCGGCCTCGGCTGGGCCGCGGCGGGCCGCGCGCCGCGCGCGGGCGCCGGCGGCGCGAACGTCACGCTCGCCGGCGTCGCCGCGGCCGCGGCCGTCGCGGCGCCGCGGAACGCGTCCGCCAGGGCAGCACAAGAGAGCGAAATTCCCAACTTCAAAGGCTCATATCTCGGCCGTTTTCCACTCGTTTCGGCTGATTTTTGGACGAGCGATCATCTCTTG
>NW_008706652.1:0-1085 GCF_000186865.1 Aureococcus anophagefferens
CGGCGCGACCTTGGCGTTCGCCGCGTCGCGCAGCCGCACCTCGAGGTACGCGAAGGCGCTCGGATGGTGCGCGTCGCAGCCGCAGGCGACGACGCGCGTGATGCCCAGGGCCTCCATGGCGTCTCTGCGCTGGGCGAAGTGCTCGCCGGAGAGGTAGAGCGCGTGCGGGCCGGCGTCGAGGATCTTGCTCGCGCCCTTGGGGCCGCAGCGCTGGGGCTGCCGGCGGCCATGCTTGCTCTTGCCGCCCATCGCGACCGAGGACCTCGACTTCCACCTCGCCTCCAACGCGACGGTGCTGCCCCTGCTCCGGCGTACGGTCGACTGCCTGCCGGTCCTCGTCGACTGCGAGCGGCGCTCCCAAGAGGCGGGCAGCCCCGCGCGCGAAGAATGTTCGAGCGCCAATGTTGAAGTAAACAGTGCACGATTAGTGGCAAAACACGGTGCGACGCCACGATAGACGCCGCCCGGCTTCTCCCCAAGAAGTCCAAGTCCAAGGCCTAAGCGCCTTCGAACGGCTTCCCACAGCTGACGCACACGCCCGAACGGCACGCTGACGCTCACGCAGTTCCCGGAGGAGGAGGGCCGGCGCCTGGAGATTTCGATGATTCCCGACGACGACGAGGCCCTGGCGTCGCGGCGGCTCAAGGAGACGGGCATGCGGCAGCGCCTGCGGCGCTGCCTGCGGCGCTGCCCGAAGGGCGACGTCCTCTGGACCGAGGCCACGCGCCGCTGCCGCTGGCCCATCCTCGTGCTCTGCCTCGGGTCGCTGGGCCTCGCGCCCCTCGCGCCGGCGCTGCTGGACCGCACCTCGAACGCGATCCAGCTCGTCGCCGGATCGCCGAGCGAGGAGGCGTTCGGCAAGCTCAAGGCCACGTTCCCCGGGTCCGTGTCCGTGGGGTCCATGATCGTCTTGGTCGAGGCGAAGCGCGGCGCGACGCTCGCGGCGCACCGCGACACCTGGTGCGCCTTCGAGGACCGACTGTCCGCGGCGATCGTGAAAGACTACGGCGGCGACGACTTTTTGAAGGGCGACCCGGAGGCCTGGTGTCTATTGACGGCCCGGAACGCGACGTACCTCGCGGGCA
>NW_008706653.1:0-1083 GCF_000186865.1 Aureococcus anophagefferens
AGTCCAGAGGAGTGAGGAGGAGGAGTCATGAGGTTCGATGAGGCCAGCGGTGGTGGAATTACCGACAGCAAAAAGAAGAGCATCGACGAAGGAGTTATAACCTTCAAACTTGAAGCCGATGATGACGCCCACGACGACCATGGAGACATACATGTAGCAGGCCATCTTGAAGACTGTGTCAGCGCCCGCATTCGCAGTGCGGCCGATGCGATAAAAAATGTGATTAAAAAATACCGAGAGGGAGCCAACTACGAGCGAGGACCCAGCGACGATGTAGAAAACTGTGAACCACTTCGTGAAGATATCACGGATATGGTAGTTGCCATAACCAACGCCGAGGCCCACATTTGTCGCATAGAAAAAGGCGTAGCTACAGTGGGAGGGGTGACGCGGGTGCAACGACACACCCCCGCGCCTATAACGGACCGAAGTGACGCGGCCGCGCGGCGGGACATGAGCGTGAAATCTTCGTCGCAGACTGCGTAGAAGGTTGTGCCGACGCCAAAGTAGCAGACGACCAGAATACAGAGATCAAAAATTGGACGCTCTGTACGCACATGAAGGTCCTCGCGATACTGTACCAGCTTTGGAATCTGTGCCAGGTCGGACAGCCCCTGGAGAAGATTTATTATGGATGACGACGGCGATCCGGGTTTATCTGTGCCGGGACAGATGTCTCTCTCCTGAAGCAGGGGTATGGCGTCCGCAGACTCAGCGTAGCTCATCACCAATGCACGAACGCGAGCAAAATTTAATCTACAGCCGCTCACATTGTGGTCAAAATAAAGCCTTGCAAGCATGATACTCGAGCACTTACCAATCGTCGGCCGGAACGCAACATTAACTTATTGAACCTAGAAGTTTACTTTCGAAAAGTGGTTGGACGTCGTCAATGATGGTCGCACGATCTCTGATGTTGGGTTTGGCATGTTCCAGGCCAGGGGGAGAGAAACTGAGCACACTTTGCAGTGGGAATTCGGGGTCGGGCATCCCAAAACTTCAGCCCGCTCGTCTCGGGAACACGCAGAAGCTGAGATCATTTTTCCCTCTCTCTCCCGCGCGCGCGAGGCGGTCCCCGCGGCG
>NW_008706654.1:0-1082 GCF_000186865.1 Aureococcus anophagefferens
AGATTCGCGAACGGGTCAAAAATGTCGTTGTCGCTGGAAATTTCTAGCCGGAGGCCACGTAGATCTCATACGACGACGATGGTGTGCTCGGGCTCGTCGCCGTGGACGTTGGTGACGAGAATCGCAGCGGCAGAGATCATTCGGTAGGGCTGCAGTGTATGGGGTCCGCGATCCACGACTTCAACACGTTTTCCGAGGTCACACGACGCTTCCGGACCGAGTATATGACCCACCGGAGGGATGTGGCCAGCGCCTCGCACGTGTGGCGCTCCGGATGCCCGCGGTCAACGCGTCGGGAATGTCGTCGGCGCCGAGCTTCGGCCGCGCGCGCAGTCACGTTTTGGGCCCGCACGCATCGAACCAAGCACGCGGAATCTCTTATACCATCACTAAGGACCCGCACACGCCCCAAACGAGCCAGAAGCAGCGTTTCCGACGAGTCCGCACTCGGGCCTCTGAGAGCGTGGGCCGCCTACCGCTGTCACGCGACCGTTTTGAGCCGCGAAGTCGCCATCACGAACGGTTGGAACGGCTCCGCGCCCTCGTGGGGTACATGCGCCGCGGCCGGGGCCGTTTTTCCTTCGGCTACCGCGGCCTACGCGCCGCTTTGAGGCCCATCGAGGGCTAATCGGGTGTTCACCACCCAAAGGTTTGGGTGTGCTTTCGGGCGATAAGACGGCGTCTGGGGCAACGTTCGCTGCTTGTTGCTGCTCACCGGAGCTCTCCGGAGCCAGCCAATCGCATCGTGTCGGCCAGCCGCGCGAAGCTCCCGCCGTCGACCACCGCGCTCTCCGAAAGCCCGCGCACCAGCTGCTCCGCAGTGCTCGGTGCGTCGCCGCGCCGCCGCGCGCAACGCCGCGCGCGCCTCCCGAAGCCCCGACGCCCCGCGCGCGGGCGCCGGCGACCCCCGCCGACCCCGAAGCCTTGCGCGCACGGTTCCTTTCCGCGCAGGCGCTCCCCCATGTCGCGCACGTACCAGGACCCGGCGACGGGCATCCGCTACGACTACAGCAACCCCGACTACCAGGGCTGGCTCACGAAGCAGAGCGTCTGGCTGAAGGACTGGCGACGGCGCTACTTCC
>NW_008706655.1:0-1081 GCF_000186865.1 Aureococcus anophagefferens
TTGTCGTTCTTCCGCCGCGCGCGCGACGCGCGCGGTCCGTAGGTGAAGAAGGCCGTCATCCTCAAGAAGCTCGAGGACTGCCGCGGCGTCGTCACCTTCCTCGAGGCGGTCGGGTTTCGGACGGTGAGCGGCGCCGACGGCGACGGCCGCCAGATCGACTGGTTGGTCCTCGACCACAAGTGCGAGAGCGACTCCTCCCCGTCCGACCTGCAGAAGCTCGAGCGGGCGCGCGCGGACCTCGCCGCCGCGCTCAAGGCCGCGCCGACGCAGGAGCGGCCCTCCGAGAAGGCCGCGCGCGAGCGGCAGCGCGAGCTCGTCAAGTTCCACGAGGACCGCGCGGAGAAGAAGCAGCGCCGCGGCTAGGCCGGGCGCGGCCTAGAAGAAAGCCTAAGAAGAGTACTAAGGACACGAAGCCTAGGCGCGGGCGTCTTCTATACGACTTACGCCGCGGAGATCGAGTCGGAGTCGAAGGACTCGGACTCGGAGGACTCGGACTAGCTCAACTAACCCTAGCGCCGCTTGCCCTTGAGGCAAATGGCCATGGACAGGAACCAGACGTCCGCCCGGGCGCACCCGGCCGCCTCGAGGACGGTGAGGGGCGTCTCGCCGCGGGCCTTGAGCGTCTTGATGCCGTCGTCCTCGCCCTTCCCGAGGACGCCGAGGACGCGCGTCGCCTCGCGCCAGGTCGTCCGGGCCTGCGCCGGGCAGCGGAGGCCGAGGAGGGCGGCGGCGCGCGTGGCGAGCCACCGGGCGTTGTACTCGCCGACGAAGCCCACCTTTGGCCCGCTCGCCAGCGCCAACTCCAGGTCGGCGAAGACGGGGCAGGCGACCGAGGCGTCGACGTTCGCGCCGAGGCGCGCGATGGCCGCGAAGCTCTGGCCGCTGTGGTGGAGCGCGGAGACGCGGTCGAGGAGCTGGCTGTTGTGGCCCAGGAACTTGACGGCCATCTTCGGGCCGTGGATCAGGCCCGTGAAGCCGATGTTGAGCTTGTTGATGCGCGTGAAGTCCGCGTCGTCGAGGGACTTCAAGATCTTGCGGAGCGCCTTGCGGAGCGCGGTCGCGAGGTGGTTGCGCTTGACGG
>NW_008706656.1:0-1079 GCF_000186865.1 Aureococcus anophagefferens
CGGCGGCGGGCGGGACGTGTACTACACCTCCTGAACGCCTTCCTGAAAATCGGTCGCGCGCGGCCAAGCGGGGACCGGAGGCAAAATTGGCGAATTATGGCCACGCCGAATATAACGAAGCGAGTTTGCGCGCTAATCGTATTAATCAAGGCAGCCTGGGAGCGCGGGTCGCTGGTTCGGGTCGGCAAGCGTGTAGCGTATCCCCAGGTTGTGGGAGATACGAAAGGCCAAGTGTGGCTGGGTGGATACAAAACAGCACCTTAGCAATCGAGAGCGAAATCGAGCAAATGGACGCCAAAGTTTTGCTCATGCTAGCTGCCATTACGGACCCCCCTCCGGGCGCCCCCTGGCGATCCTGGACGCGTCTGGGTCGGGGACGGTGCGCGGGCGCGCTGGACGCCCTTTCGCGCGTCGCGCGGCGACGCAGTGGTGCCGGAAAGGACCCATTTCAGGGGCGGGGCCCAGCACGGTCGGTTGCGGAGCGACGAGATGCAGTCCAAACGGGACGTAGACCGTGCCGTAGCGTCGGCCATGGGTCGAGAGTAGGTCGTAGGCCTCTCCAAACGTCTCGGGCTCGTCGTCGCAGCACCACACAGTCGAGTGAAACTCGCGCCGATTCGATGCGAGAGCGTCTCCGTCGATAAAGTCTTCCCCGACGAGATCCGTCGCGCGGCGGCCGCGGAAACCACTCCCAGAGGGGCCCAGGGGTAGGGCGTGGCCGCGCCAGCGGTTGACAGCGCCGCGCGCGTCGACACGGCGGCCGCGTCGCGCGCCGAAGCGCTGGAAGCGCCGGCCGGCGAGGCGCTTCGGCGTCGCCGAGGCGCCCATACACACACTTAACAGCGCATAACTCAGCGAGATCGTGGTCCGCGAAGAAAATTCAAGCGGCGACTGACGCCCCCGAGCCAGGCTGCGCGCACCGCANAACGTTTTGTCCACTGGGGACCAAAGGTGCTGTTTGTATCAACTCAGCACAAGTGAAGGGGGGAATCGCGTGTACGATCGGGCCTAATGACGACTCACATTTTTTGGTTTTATTTAGCTCTGACAGCTGCTCGCGCGTTCTATCTTCCTGGCGT
>NW_008706657.1:0-1077 GCF_000186865.1 Aureococcus anophagefferens
GCGGGCGGCGCCGGCGGCGCCGCGGCGAGGGGCGGCCGGCCCCGGTCGCGCTCCGGCGGCGCCGGGCCCCGCGGCGGCGCGCCGGTCGCCGGGGGCGGGCCCCGGAAGTCGAGCTCGTCGTCGCGGCCGGGGCTCAGCTCCGGCTCGGCGTCGGGCTCGGCGTCGGGCTCCGGGCTCCGCGGCTCCGGGGGCTCCGACGGCTCGGGCTCGAGGTCCTCGTCCTCGTCGTCCGTCGACAGCTCGAAGGTGTCGTCGTCGCGGCTCGCCGCGGCCGGCGGCTCGGGCGCCCGCGGCACCGGGTCGCGCGGCGCCGGGTCGCGCGGCGCCGGGTCGCGCGGATCCCGCGCGTCGAGCGCCGGCGGCCGCACGTCCCGGACGTCGAGCGCCGGCGGCCGCACGTCGCGGACGTCGAGCGCCGGCGGCCGCGCCGGCGCCGCGTCGACGCGCGGCTCCGGCGCCGGCGGGGGCGCGTCCGGCTCGTCGATCCAGCGGTGCGCCTCGGCGGCGGCGAAGACGGCCGCGCTCGGCGGCGTCCAGGGCGCGGGCGCGGGCGCGCGCGCGTCCGGCGACGCGAAGCGCGGGTCCCCGCTCCGCGCCGCGGCCCGCGGCTCGCGAGCGTCCGCCGCCCGGGGCTCCTCGGCGCGCCCGTTCTGCGCCGCCGCCCGGGGCTCCTCGGCGCGCCCGTTCTGCGCCGCCGCCCGGGGCTCCTCGGCGCGCCCGTTCTGCGCCGCCGCCCTCGGTTCCTCGGCGCGCCCGTTCTGCGCCGCCGCCCGGGGCTTCTCGAAGCGCCCGTTCTGCGGCGCCGCGTCGAAGCGCGGGTCCCCGCCCCGCGGCGCCGCGGCGAAGCGCGGGCCGCCGGCGCGGGGCTCGTCGCGGGCCCAGGGCGGCAGCTCCTCGTCCGCGCCGTCGCCGCCGTCGTCGCTGTCGTCGCTGATGAGCGCGCTCACGTCCGCCGCCGGCGCGGCGGCGTCGGCGCCGTCGCGGGCGTAGGCGCCGGCGTCGTAGGCGTAGTCGTCGGGCGGCGGGTCCTCGCCCGGCGCGTGCCACTGGCTCTCGTCCGTCGTCGCGTTGTACCAG
>NW_008706658.1:0-1076 GCF_000186865.1 Aureococcus anophagefferens
ACTGCGTCTGGCCGCCGCCGGCCGACGACGGCGCGCACGACGCCGGCGACGACGGCGACGCGGGCGCGGCGCTCGCCGAGGCCGTCACGGAGGTCGCGCGGAGCCTGCGGCGCGCGAGCGACCGGCGCCGCGCGGACGCGCCCTTCCCGAACGACCCGCCGCCGCCGCCGGGCGGCGACTCGCGGTCGCCGAGCCCGCCGGCGCGGTCCATCTTGGCCGTGGCGCGCGCGGGCGCGAGCCGGCTCTCGCAGATCGCCGCGGACCGGCGAGCGAAGAGCGACGCCGACGACGCCGCGGACCGCGCGGACGCGTCGCTGCTGGCCATCCGGCGCTGCGGCCGGGCCCTGGCGCACGCGCTCGTGCGGGCGACGCTCGGCGCGCCGGCGCTCGCGGCGCGGGTCGCCGTCGAGCTCCGCGCGTCCGTCGCGGCCGCCGTCGAGCTCGGCGACGAGAAGGTCGCGCGCGGCGCGCACTCCGCGGCGCAGGTGGCCTGCGACGACGCGCTCCACGCCCTGCGCTGCGCGCGGGCGCTGCGGCGGCGCGCGGCGGCGTCCGCGGCGAGCCCCGAGGACGCGCGGCTCCTCGGCGGCGTCGCGGACGCGGCCGTCGTCGGCCTCGTGCGCGACTCCGCGAACTCCGTCGAGGTCGGCGGCATCGCCGCGGCCTGCGCGCGCGCGGCGCTCTCCGACGGCGCCGACGCGGCCAAGGCCGGCGACGCCGCGGGCGCGCTGGCGGCCCTCGCGGCGCGCCTCGACGCCGCGGGCGCCGCGGACGCCGCGGAGCTCCTCGAGTTCGACGGCGACGTCCACGGCGACTTCGACGACGACGGCGGCGGGAGCCCGGAGCCGCGGCGCGGCGGCTGGCTCGACCCGGGGGACGCGAAGACGAACCTGAGCCGCCGCGCGGCCGCGGCGCTCGCGGCCGTCGCCGTGAGCCGCGGGTCCGCGGCCGCGGGCCGCCGCGCGGCGGCCGCGCGCGACGCGGCCGCGCGCGCGGCGCTCGACCGCGGCCTCGCCGCCGCGGAGGCCGACGCGCGGCTCGAGGCCTTCGGGGAGCCCGCGCCGGCGGGGCAGGTC
>NW_008706659.1:0-1074 GCF_000186865.1 Aureococcus anophagefferens
CACGACATGCACGTATTCGCGCGGTTTTGACATCGTTTTTTTCACCGTAGAGAGGCACCGCCGAGAGAAAACGATCCGTCCAAACATCAGCCGAAGCGACTTCGATGTGACCGAGATGGAGAGGTGTGAAGTTTTCGCCGGACGGGGTCGTTTCCGGCGCGGGCGGTCGCGCTCGCGGCGGCGGCCCTCGGCGTCGAGCGCGCGAAGGAAGCCCGACACGGACGCGGCCTCGTGGGTGAAGCGCCCCCAGGCGCCCGGGGGCGTGGCCCAGCGGTCCGCGCGCCGCCGCAGGCTCGCCTCGTCGTCGTCGTCGTCGTCGTCGCTCGCCGGGGGCTTGACGGCGCCGACCTCGGGCGGCGGGCTCGGCCGCGGCCGCACGCGGAGGCCGACGAGGCTGACGACGCCGCCCTCGTTGCGGATGCCGCTCGTGTGGTCCACGCCCGTCTTGAAGATCGCCGCGCCCGCCGAGCCCAGGAGCGCGTGCGCCGCGTGGTCTCCCGGGTCGACGTCGTACCAGAAGCGCGCGCCGTCGCAGGACACCGCGCGCACGACGCCCCCGAAGGACCGGGGCTCGGCGTCCGGGCCCGGCGGGAAGAGGCGCACGCGGCCGTTCGCCGCGTCGACGGAGCCGCAGAGCCGCGGCGCCTGGACCTGTGTGGAAATCAACCACTGGTTTGGGGGGTCCCCACCAAACTTCAGAACTCTCTATCTCGGCCAAATCGACGTCGATTCGGCTGATTTTTGGACGAATCGATTGCTCTCATCGAGTTCTCGAAGCACGGCAGAAAACCTCGCGTCGAAACCGTCGCATACGCTCACATTGAAGTCGGGTTGAAGATTTGATTTCCACACAGGCCTGGACGACGACGAGGCGGTCGCCCTTGGCGACCGCGACGTCCTCGGCGACGCCGACGGCGTTCGGCGGCGCCTCGGCGATGGACGACGCGGCGAGCGCCGCCGGGTCGTCGGCCGGGGCGCAGTAGAAGACCTCGGACGGCGCGACCTTGACGAGGCGCGGCACGAAGCGCTCGGGCCGCACGTCCGTCTCGTCCTCCGACTCCGTCGGCGTCACGG
>NW_008706660.1:0-1074 GCF_000186865.1 Aureococcus anophagefferens
TCGCCGGCCGTCGCCGCCTGGGTCCGCTCGCGCGAGTTCGGCTTCGGGTGCTAAGGGTCGCCTCCGTCTGCCCGCTTGGGGCCGCTCCGCGCTCCTCCCACTGACGGTCCCCAGGGCGGCTAAGACGCAAACATGCCGCGATGCAGGTGGTTCGGCCATAGCGCTGCAGCGTTCTGTGGCGGTGGTAAGGCGGTGGAGCGCACAGCAGCGTTCTTTAACGGAGGATGTTGAAGTTCGACACGAGTTCGATCATCGTGCAAGGGGATCTTCAAGTACTTGAAGATCCCCTTGCATCGTGATGGAAAATCAATAACTTGCATGTAACTTGGTGAAGTTTCGCGAATTCGTGCATTCGTGCGACCATGGTCGCCCGCGGGCTGCTCGCGGCGGCGCTCGCGGCGTCGTGCGCGCTGGCGACGGACGTCGCCACCTTCGGCGACCTCGCGGCCGTGAACGCCGCCGGGGGCAGCGCGGACGTCGGTGCGGCGACCATCGCATTCGACGACACGCTCAACGTCACGACGTCGCTCGCCGTCGCCGGCGGCGGCGGCGCGACCCTCGACGGCAACGGCCGCACGCTCTTCCGCGTCGTCGCCGGCGGGAGGCTCGAGCTGGCGCGCCTGTCCGTCACGGGCGCCGTCGGCGACGCCGTCGCCGTCGAGGCCGACGGCTTCGCGCGGCTCTCGCGCGTCGCGCTCTTCGGCAACGCCGGCGGCGCGCCGCTCGCCGTCGTCGACGGGTCCGCGACGGTCGCGTTTTCTTCCTTTTACGATAACGTGAACTGGGCCGGCGTGGGCGGCGGCGCGGTCTCGTTCCTCTCCGCGGGCGGCGGCCGGTCGCTCTCCGTCGCGAATTCCACGTTCCGCAACAACAGCGCGCTCGACGGCGGCGCGCTCTTCGCCGCCACGGGGCCCGACGAGACGGCCCTCGGCCCCCTGGCCAACGCGTCGCGGGACGTCGTGCGCGTCGAGAACGCGTCCTTCGAGGGCAACTGGGCGCCGTACCGCGGCGGTTCGATAGTCGTCTGCGGCCTCGTCGACTTCCACCTCGCCGGCGCCGTCGTGCGCGACTCCT
>NW_008706661.1:0-1074 GCF_000186865.1 Aureococcus anophagefferens
GCCGCGCCGTCGACCGCGTAGCGCGCCATGGCCGGCGCCTCCTTGCGCTTGCAGGGCCGCGACCGCGGGTCCACGCGCGGCGAGTCGGCGAAGGCGACGGCCTCGATGTTCGCGTCGCCGAAGCGCGCGTCGAAGTACGCGGGCACGTCGCCGAGCCAGACCTGCGCGGAACTCAAATCTTCAACCCGACTTCAACGTGCGCTTATGCGACCGTTTCGACGCGAGCTCTTCTGCCGTGCTTCGAGACCTCGACGAGAGCG
The DNA here is from genome assembly GCF_000186865.1 of Aureococcus anophagefferens. Classification (NCBI taxonomy): domain Eukaryota; class Pelagophyceae; order Pelagomonadales; family Pelagomonadaceae; genus Aureococcus; species Aureococcus anophagefferens. The sequence goes on from NW_008706661.1 coordinate 261, forward strand.
ATCGATTCGTCCAAAAATCAGCCGAATCAACTTCTGAAGTTTCCGGTTCCCCGCCGCGTCCGTCGCTCTCGACGGTACCCCGAATCACTTTTCGGCGGCCCCGGGCCGCGGACGACGTCGGCGTCCTGCGTCAGCGCGGGGGCGCGCAGGGCCGCCGCCGCGTGGGGCATGAGGGCCTTGACCGCGGCGAAGCGCGCGTACGCCGACGACTCGAAGGGCGCGTCGCGCGCCGCGTCGCCGTCCGCGAGCGCCGCCTGGGCAGGATAAGGGTGATTCAACGTCGCTTCAACATGAGTGTTCCGCGCGCGTGCGTTCCGGAAAAAAGCATCCACGCTTCGAGAGCGTTCCGAGAGATGATCGCTCGTCCAAAAATCAGCCGAAACGAGTGGAAAACGGCCGAGATATGAGGCTTTGAAGTTGGGAATTTCGCTCTCTTGTGCTGCCCTGAGCGCCGCGGACACGTCGACGACCTACCAAGCACGTCGGTCATGATTTTTCCACCCGAAATGTCTGCCGCGAGATCCTGAGGAGCGGCCAGCTCCAGGTCTCGGCGCGCGAGCGCGGCGCCGCGTCCGAGGCTCTCATCTCTCGAAAACCGTCACAACCGCGGGACGCCGTCGACGACGCGGACCGCGGGCCAGCGGCGCCGCACGTAGGCCGCGACGGCGCCGTCGGCGGCCCAGGCGACGACGTGCGCGAGCAGGCGCCGCCTACCAAGTACGTCGGTCACGAGTGTTCATCACCCGACATCTCTCGAAGGTCGTCGCGACGGCGCGACGCCGGGCCGCGCGTCCGCGGCCGGGCCGCGAGGCCG
>NW_008706662.1:0-1074 GCF_000186865.1 Aureococcus anophagefferens
CAACCGATGCCCTCCATGGCTGTCGGGCCGGGTTATGGTAATTTTATGTTGAACTTCACCACACCCATGTTGCAGTTATGGACATCGAGTGGTCCATATGAGCCATTCGAGGCGCCTAGAGCACCGGACAAGCCGCTCCATCGGTCTCCGAGCACATCCGTGAAGCCCTGCGGCCCACACACTGCCCGGCGGCGGCTGCTGACGACCACAGGTTACTTCAACATAGGGCTGCCTATTCAACTTGAACTTCAACATGGGGCTGGGCCGCGCTCGTTTCGGCCACTCTTTTGCTCCAGAAACGTTGGAATAGAGCAGAACTTCATGCGGATGCATTCATCCAACGTAATTGCACGTCCATATATATATGCGTGAGTTGTGCGTGCCGGTTCCCCCGCCGTACGGAAATTAAATGGCTGTCGTCGCGCGAGCGGTGCAGAGGGAAGCATTGACACGGGAATGAGTGGCTCAGCTCGCGCGAGCGCGCCCGAAGGGCGCGCTCTCGCCGCGCCGCAGGCAAGCCCCCCCGGCAGGGGCAAGATGCCGTAGGCGTCTTGTGTTTTATGATCGACTAATCGAATTTGGTTGATCCGTCTCACGAAATCCCATTTAGGATACCTCGGAGGTAGTAACTACGAAGCCGGCTCTAGTCGTCGTCCTCCTCGCCGAGGAGCCGGCTCCGCGCGGATGCTATGCGCCGGAACTCGGCGGTCGCCGCCTCCTTGTCGGTCCGCTTGTCGGGGTGGACGCGGCGCGCGGCCAACCGGTACGCGCGGCGGATCTCCGCGTCGTCCGGCGACGCGTCGGGCGGGAACCCGAGGATCGCGAGGTCGTCGGCCGTCGTCGCCGGCGGCTCGGCTGCCGCGTCGTCGTCGTCGTCGTCGGACCCGCTGCGAAAGGAGTCGCGGTAGGCTTGGCGCCAGTCGAACTCGGCGCGGGGGGGCGCGTCGTCGTCGCAATCGCTGTTCGCGCCGAGCGCGTCGTCGCCGACGGGCGGGAAGAGGACGTCCTCGAAGCGCGCGTTCCGCGGCACGTTCTTCAGGAAGTAGAGGCACTCTTTCGCGCGCGTGATGGCGA
>NW_008706663.1:0-1070 GCF_000186865.1 Aureococcus anophagefferens
GCGGCACTTGGGACGACGCCGGGGCGTGGCACTCTGACTGGCTGGCGCTGTTTGCTCTCGAGGACTCTGCTGCGAATGTGGTTACGGGCTGGATTGGCACTCGGACAACACCAGGGTTTTTTCGCACTTCGCTTTTCCCAGCCTCCGGCTTTTCTCCCGGTCGGGTTTTCCCGGGGGCGGGGTTTTTCAGCGTCGTGTTTTCGCCCAGTCCTCCGGAAGCTCTTCCCGGAGGGTGCGGTGGCCTCGTCTTCCCAGCCTCGTGTCAAAGGACAAGGCTGTAGTCGACAAAGGGGCGGTGTCAATCCGGTTCCGCATCGTCAACGAGCTCCTCCTCAGAGCACGATGTCGCAACGGCGGTCCCAGGTCGCGGACCTCGAAGTCCCGGCTGCGTACGGACCGTATCGGGCGGAGATCCCCTCTGAGCGGCGGCGAACCGAGAAGGCCGCTCAAGTGAAAGGCGGGCGCCGGGGGGAACTCAGCTCTCTGACCCTGACGGCGGCGTCGGCGCGGTGTCTAGAAACCTCGTGCGTTCTGGCCGTGTCCGGCGCCAATGCTGGATGGAAAACCGGACCCGTCCTGAGTATGGCATGTCCGCGCGGGCCGCGAAGCGAGTCCACGGACTGCGAGTGAGCCCCCGCGCGCCTGGCCCCTCGGAGCTAGATGCCAGCCCGGCCGCCCGTGGCGGTCGCGGCTAGGCTTGGAGTCCCAGTGCCGCGAGGCCTGGTGCCGCAAACCCCCCGGGTAGGCCCTCTAGCTGTTAACCTCTCCTAGCCTAGCCGTCGATTGGTTGCCGTTCACTCATGACTTGGTGTCGCCTTGACGATGGTCGTTCGGGCTGCCTAATCCTGAGATGCGCGTCGCACCGCTTCTCCTCGTGCTCCGCTTCGCGGCGTCGGACGACGACGACGGGGCGCGCTTCGCCTTCGGGTCCAAGGCGCCGGCCGCCGGCGACTACGCCAAGGTCGCCTGCGGCAGCGGCTACTTTCGCGCCGCGCGCCTGAAGCCGGCCCAGGTCACGGCGGCCTACGAGATCTGCGCCGAGCTCGACGAGCTCTGGCACGCGAGCCACG
>NW_008706664.1:0-1068 GCF_000186865.1 Aureococcus anophagefferens
GGCTGCTGAGATCATTGCGTTGGCTCGCGAGCGCGACGGTTGTTCGGCGGCGGGACGAGAGGGCGGCGGTGTGAGTCGAGTGTGCGATATTTTCTTGTCCTTAGAGGTTGGAGGCGCCCTATGGGTACCCGCGGGGGGCTCGAAACCTTCAGGACACACTTTTCCCACGATCTCAGAGCCTGCGCAGCCCCGGCGCCGACGGTGTCGCAACACAGTTTCTCGGGCAGCGTGCGGGCATTCGAGGTCGAGAACTTTTCGTGTCCTGAGATGCTCGAGCCCATCCATAGGTACCAACGAAGGGCTCTGCAGCGCCAGCAGACGGTCCACGACCATCATCATCGCGAACACGTCCAAGAGCTGCCCCAAAACCCCCTTCCTCGCGTGGCGCCAAACCGGACACGGTGCCCTCCAGCGCGCCTCGGTTTCCTTCCACCGGACCCGAACCGCCCGGACGCGTAAGTCTTGTCGCGGGCGCCTTCGCGGGGGAGCGAATACCGCTGCGGTCCGTCTGGGGCCGCGTCGACGACGGCGGCGTCGAAAAGTCCCCGGCCAAAAGTCGTCAACATTGCCCCAAAACGATGGGTTGCAGTACGAGGAGCTCGCGCAACATAATCTCGTTGAGCTGCCACCCCATACTATTTATTACCCCTTGTCCCGAGGCGTCTCGAACAGCACTCGAACTCGACCTTGACAAAGCTGTGGCAAATCGTGTTGGCGCGAGTTTTCGCTAGCCCGCAGCAGCGCGCGGCACTCACTCACGCGCCACCCGCCGGCGCGCAGCAGCACTTAGCGCACGACCATGGGCGGCGGCGCCGATCTTGCGAAGCTGAACGGCGCGCAGAACTGCGGCCTGGGCATGGTCGCCGGCTGCTGCTGCAAGGCCATCAACTACCCGCTGCTGTCCTGGAAGAACAGCGTGCAGCAGGGCCTCGGCGTGTCCCTCAACCCGGCCGTGGTCTATCGGGGCCTGCCCATGGCCATGCTGAACCTCGGCGGCACGACGGCCGTGCAGTTCGGTTCGACGCGGCGTCCCGCGGCGATGTTCGAGAGACCGGGAAAACGACGAAC
>NW_008706665.1:0-1066 GCF_000186865.1 Aureococcus anophagefferens
TCCCGACCATCATCATCGCGAACACGTCCAAGAGCTGCCCCAAAACCCCCTTCCTCGCGTGGCGCCAAACCGGACACGGTGCCCTCCAGCGCGCCTCGGTTTCCTTCCACCGGACCCGAACCGCCCGGACGCGTAAGTCTTGTCGCGGGCGCCTTCGCGGGGGAGCGAATACCGCTGCGGTCCGTCTGGGGCCGCGTCGACGACGGCGGCGTCGAAAAGTCCCCGGCCAAAAGTCGTCAACATTGCCCCAAAACGATGGGTTGCAGTACGAGGAGCTCGCGCAACATAATCTCGTTGAGCTGCCACCCCATACTATTTATTACCCCTTGATCACAACTGTGGCTGCGCGCGCATCCGCACCATGCCCGAGCGCATCACGGTCAACGGCTACGACGTCGAGGGCGGCGTCGTGACCTACAACATCTCCGTGGGCGACACGCTCACGCTCACGAAGCGCTTCCGCGAGTGCGTGGCGCTCAGCGACGCGCTGAAAAAGGCCGACCCGTCGGTGGCGGCGCTGCCGAACCCGCTGCACCACAACCTGCGGTCGACGGAGAAGCTCGCGAAGACGCGCGTCGAGTCGCTCCAGGAGTTCCTCGCGGCGCTGCCCCTCGCGAGCCTCGCGAGCGAGGACTGGGCGACGTTTCTAGCCTCGCCGCCGAGCGACGACCCCGCGAGCCCGGACAAGGGCGCGACCCTGCCGGACCCCGACGCGCCGCCGGCGACGCCCGCGGGCAAGGCCCCCGAGCGGCAGAACTCGCCGTCCTTCTCGGAGCACAACACGAGCGACGACAACGGCGAGCGCGCGCAGGCGCGCCGCTTCACGGAGGCGGGCGACGCGGAGGCGTCGGCGGCGGCCGTCGCGTCGGCGCTCGCCGACGCCGCCGTCGAGGAGGCGCCGGCCGCGGAGGCACCGCCGCCGCCGCCGGCCGTGGCCGTCGCGTCCGCGGCGGACCTCGCGAGCTTCGCGGCGGAACCGCCCGCGGGCGACGCGCCCGCGCCGCCGTCGGGCTTCGGCTGCTGGACCGTCCTCGCCGTCGTCTTCGCCGTGCTCTTCGCCTTCACG
>NW_008706666.1:0-1064 GCF_000186865.1 Aureococcus anophagefferens
TTATTTCATACCCTACTTGTTTCCATCATAGTATATATACACCCTTATTGGTTCCAACATAGCAATTTCCCTAAAATTTATGTATCAAAATTGTTAAATTTAATACTTCAGACAACACACCTAAAATTGACGATAAATATGACAAAGGGGAAGACACAAAAAATACACAGTTTTGACAAACACTACGCACATTTTGACAACAATTTTACCACTGTTTTTAATACACAGTTTGACAACAAACTTTGTGTATCCCTTCAAAAAAACGCCGGTGACGCGCGAAGCGCGCAGAAGACAAGTAAAAATTCAGACAACACACCTAAATTTGAAGATAAATGAGGATCCCCTTTTTACACAAATAATACACAGTTTTCACAAACACAACGCACACTTTGAATAACTTTTTGATAACATTCGCACCAAGGTTTGACAACAGTTTTGACACGGGTTGATGACAAGCTCACGCAGACAGGAAATTTGTGTATCCATTCAAAAAAAACGAGCGTCGCGCGCTTCGCGCGCGGGTTTAAAAACATTACGGTTCTTCAAATATTACTCGTTATCAGAATCATATTCATCACTAGCACTATCACTAGCACTAGCAATCTCGTAATAACAAGGAAAATTTTTAGGATTGAAACTGTCAGCACGATAGAACATGTGACACATATCAGTCACTTTAGACACATCCCAACCTCCAATGTGTTGATTGAAACTTTTCGCTTCCGAGAACATTCCACTCATGAGCAAAACATTAGAAGTATCCCACTTGGAAATGTCTTGATTGAAATTATAAGCATTCAAGAACATATTTTTCATATTAGTCACTTTAGAAGTATCCCATTTCTCTATAGATTGATTGAAACTTATTGCGTCCCAGAACATATCCCACATTGTAATCACATTTGAAGTATTCCAACCTCCAATAGGTTGATAACGACAATAACGTCCTCGCGGCTTCTTGGGGATGATGTCCAGAGTCTTGTCCTTGGGTGGGCGACCGCGTTTCTTCTTCTGAACTTTTCGCATACCAGAACAGTTAAGACATATTACTCACCAGTCACGCG
>NW_008706667.1:0-1066 GCF_000186865.1 Aureococcus anophagefferens
CGTCGAGCGCGCGCGTCACGTTCTGCCGGTGCGTCCGCTCGAGCAGCCGCAGCCGCGCGCGGAGTTTCAGCGCGATCTCCCGCTCGCGCATGTCGGCCTCGAGGTGCTGCTCGAGCTCCTGGCCCAGCGCCGTGAAGCGGCTGTGCATGTTGTGCTGGCTCAGCCGGAACATGGCGCGCCGCTCCGCGAGCACGGGCGCGATGGCCTTGAGCGCCGCGTCGCTGTTGTAGACGGCGAAGCCCGCGATGGTCAGCAGGAGGCCCACGACGGAGAGCCAGCGGCAGCACGTGTTCCGCTTCACGATGAGCGCCGGCTCCGTCTGGTTCGACCCGCCCTTGGTCCGCTTGAAGCCGCTCAGGCCCTCGAGGTCCTCCATCGCGACTGCGATTCGGCTCGGAGACGCGCGGCGCCGACGCGAACGCTGCAGACTCGAGCTCACCCCGGACGCGACGCGCCTAGGCGCTCCTCCCAGCGAGAGTCCGGTTCCCCCGTGGGTCTCGGCTAGGCCCGGGCTAGCAGTAAGCGACTCCAGGCCAGCTCTTTGCGAGATGTTGTTGACCTCAACTAAGCTTCATCGACGACGCGAGGCGTACGCCGCTACTTACGCCGCTTGCCGCAAGTCTTGCCCCGCCTCACACGCCGCATGCGAGGACGCAATGCGTCGCCGCAATGCGCCTTAGCCGGGCCTCCCGGGACGAACTAGCGCAGGCCGAAGTGGGCGCCGTGGGCGAGGGCGACGCCGAGCTTCGCGGCGAGGTCGGCGCGGGACGCGTAGGGCGGCAGCGTGAGCGCGTTGAAGCACGTGTGGGCCGTCGGGAGGCGCGCCGGGTCGCCGCGCGCGTCGACGGTCACGGTCAGCCTCGGCGCGAGGCGCGCGAAGCCGCCCGGCGGGAGCCGCGCGTAGCCCGTCGCGAAGAGGAGGAGCCGCGCGCGGGTCTCGCCGTCGTACGATTCGACGAGCTCGAAGAAGGCCGCCGCGAGCGCCTCGGCCGCGGCGCCGTCCGCGACGACGGCGCAGTGCGCGCGCATGTCGATAACGTCGACTTCGTCCAATCCCGCCAACAGC
>NW_008706668.1:0-1065 GCF_000186865.1 Aureococcus anophagefferens
CGCGCGCTTTTCGTGCACCACCTGGCGCAAAACGGCGAGGTGCCGGCGCATCACATGATCGCAGCGTTATCCGTCGGTCGAAACGATGCAGTTTTGTACGATTTCGATGAAGTTTTCAATGATTACTTCAATGAACAACCCAAAACGTTTGTTCTTACTACGAGACGGGGTCCTCCAATTAAATTCACCGGCCGCGCTGAGCTTACGGCGCCCGCGGTCGGAAGCGGTTGGTGGTCCAAGTAAGCAAAATCTTACCGATGGCGACGCGCGGTGGAAAATTCCAGAGTGCTGGCGGGGACGAATGGAGAAATTTCTTAGAAAAATGTTCGAATTAAATTCGAGGGCCTGTTCCACGCGTCCAAACGCGTCGGTTTCTGAGGGCTTGGACCAACGCGGGTTAACTTGTCCTCCCCGGAACCCCTCAGCTCAAGTCAGCTCTCAGGCTGGGCTCTCCGCAGCGGCGTACTCGCGCCTGCGATGTTCCCGCTGGATGCGCACGACAGCCGTGTCATGGGGGCACGCAAACGCGCGCGATTCAAGCCGCTGGAACGCGCACTGGCACGGCCAGCCGCTGCGACATGCTCGCGCTCGTCACGGAGGGCCTCCGAGGCCTCCGCCCGCAGCTTCAATAAGTTAATGTTGCGTTCCGGCCGACGATTGGTAAGTGTTGGGAGTGGCGCAGTGCCAGTTCCTTCCCCTCCACACTCACCTCACTATATGATAAAGTTCTCCCCTCCACACTCACCTCAAAAAAAAAAGTTTGCTTGAAGCCAAAGGCAACTGGTGCTTCACTATGGCTTCATATGCTTCAATGTAAACTTGGGGCCCTTAAGCGCGCGAGACTTCTAACCCTGTGCATCTGAAGAACGTCCAAGCGTGTCGCGGCGGGAGGGGGTTCTGCCTAGCGGACGGGGGGGGCGCGCGTCCGACACAGAACCCCCATGACAACCCCGCCGCGCCCGCACCGCGCATCCCGCGCGACTGCCATTCACACGCCCGGTCCCCGCTGTCCGCGGCGCCGGGCGCCGGCGCGTGAAGGGCAGCCGCTGCGGCACCCCATCTGAG
>NW_008706669.1:0-1065 GCF_000186865.1 Aureococcus anophagefferens
GTACCGCGCGGCTCCTCGCGCACGACGCCGACGCCTTCGACGACGACGACTCCGGCGACGACGACGCGGCCCGGGGCGGCGGGGGAGGCGGTGGTGGAGGCGGAGGCGGTGGAGGCGGCGGGGCCGGGGGCGCCGGCGCCGCCGCCGGCCCGGCCTTCGACGACGACGGCTCCGACGGCGGCGACGAGAACGGCGGCGGCGACGACGACCACAACAAGAACGGCGCCGACGACCGCGCCGACGCCAGCGACGGCGCCGACGCCGCGGTGCTCGCCGCGTTCCGCGAGGCCGCCGCGGCCGTCGCGGCGTCGGACCGCGAGGCGTCGACGGACGAGAAGCTCGCGCTCTACGGCCTCTTCAAGCAGGCGACGCGCGGCGACGCGCCGGCGGCCGGGCCGGGCGTGTTCGACGTCGCCGGCGCGGCGCGCTGGCGCGCCTGGGCGCGGCACCGGGGGTCGCCGGCGCGCGACGCGCGCGCGGCCTACGTCGTCCTCGCGCAGGCGGTCCTCGGCGAGGGCGCCGACTCCGGCGCGTGGCCGCCGGACGACGACGCCGCGGACGACGACACCGCGCCGGCGGCGCCCGACGCGGCCCAGGTCGCGAAGTGGGCCGACTGCCTCGCGCACTACGCGTCGTCGTCCGACGGCGACGAGCCCGGCGGCGCCGCGGACCCGGACAGGTTCTACTTCGGCGACGAGGCGTGCCTGGCGCCGCTCGACGAGCCCCCGCCCTTCGAGGCCGAGGAGCCCGCGGACGCGACGCCGCCGCCGTCGCCGCGGGGCGGCGGGCTCACGATCCCGATCACCGCGGCCCTCGGCGGCGCCTCGCCGCCCCGCGAACCGAGGCCGCGGCGCGACGACGAATCGAGGCCGCGGCGCGACGACGAATCGAGGCCGCGGCGCGACGACGACCCGGCCTTCCGCGTCTCCGTGTAAATGCCACTTAGTTCATTTCGCGCGGTCGTCGTCGACGACAACCCTGAGGCGACGTCGTCCGATTGTCGCGATCGTCCGACGAGTCGACGTCCGCGGCCGGCGGCCCAGCTGACCAGGTCCCCATCATCGC
>NW_008706670.1:0-1063 GCF_000186865.1 Aureococcus anophagefferens
TCTGAGGATCCCCTTTCCGGTCATGTGGGTGCGAGCATTCGTTTCTTTGCCAAAAAATGAAGTGGCGCTCGCGGGGGCGCCCCGTGTCCCCGAGCGGGGGGCATCTCGGTCCCGCGGACGCTGGAGAAGGTGTCGAAGCGGTGCCGCGCGGCGGTCGCGGCGCCAGCGCTCGACGGCGTGCTCTTCATGGCGTCGCCGTCCTGCAAGTCGTCGCGCGCCGCCCCCTGGTCGAACGGGGTCGCCCCAATCGCGTCGCGCGTCGCGCACGTCGTAGCGATGCTGCTGCAATCGTCTCCGGCCGTCGGCGTGCGCCACGCGTCGCGCGCGCACACTCGATACGCGCAGAACCATAAGCTTTTGCCCGGCTCGGCATGTTGCCCTGTGCTGGAGCACGGACGAGCGAGCTGTGGCAGACGAGCCGATTCAGGTGCGCCGACCGGACCAAGCCGTCGCAGAGCGACGCCCCACCGGCCGCGTTACGCCCGACGCGACTCTCAAACAACCCCCCCGATGGCCGGGTACGAGGAGCTCGACCCCCCGGCGCGCCGGCGCCCGGGCGTCGTCCTGGGCCTCGCCGCCCTCCTCGCCCTCGGCACCATCGCCATCGGCACGCGCCCGCGCCCCCCGGCCCTCGCCGAGGCCGACGAGGCCTTCAAAACCGATGTGATCAAAGTTTGGTACGACAACGGCGACGGCATCTCAATGCCTAGGACGACGCTCTTCGCGTTCGTCGCGCCGTTGCTCCCGGAAGGCGCGACGTTCGAGGGAGCGACGTACGACGGCCTCGACGCGCTCGCGGCCGAGCGGCCCTTCGCGCCCGGCGACGTCGTCATTTTTAGCCTGCGCGCGAACCTCGCGGTGAACGCCGTCCCCGGCGGCGGCGACGTCGACCCGGATTGCGCGTACGCGTGGTCCGGCGCCGACCCGCTCCTGTCGGCGCCCGCGGTCATGGCCCTCTTCGAGCAGGACACGCCGCTGACCTTGGTGGAAATCTCCGACTGGGCCTGCAAATCGAATCTCCCGACATCGATCCACAACCCCATCCGCACGAGCTACGGCGACG
>NW_008706671.1:0-1062 GCF_000186865.1 Aureococcus anophagefferens
CCGCTTTTGGATCTCGAGGATTGAGTCGTCAGGCATGAACCCACAAATGATGGTGGTTCTCGAAACAACGACTTCCACGCTGTGTGCGTCGAGCTGCCGCGCATCACTCATAGATATGCCAATTGGCTTCTTCCTTGGTGTTGGTGGCGCTTTCGCAGGCAATGATGCTGGCGAGGCTGGTAGGACAGGGACGCTTACGGTGTATTCGGGAACCTCCGGGACGCTCTCGGTGGCGTCGGGTCGAGTGTCATTTACACTGGGGCTAACGGGTCCGTGCCTGACGCTGGACACGGCGTGCTCGTCGTCTCTTGTCGCTACTCATCTGACAGTGTCGGCTCTTAAGCTGATGGAGTGTCCCCGGGCTGCAGCAACGGGCATCGGGATGCTGACTAAGGCTGTATCGATTGCATTCTCAGCCGCGGGAATGCTTTCCGCCTTTGGGCGCTGCCACACTTTTGATCGCCGAGCAGACGGGTATTGCCGTGGCGAGGGATGCGGGGCATTCCTGTTGTTCTCGGCAGGCTCAAATGTCTAGAACCTCGGCACGGCTGTGTAATAGGATGGTCCGAGCGCGAGCTTGACGGCACCGAATGGTTCTTCACAAAGGTGACTGATTGAAGCTGTGTGAGACGGCAGCGCCATAGACGGAGCACTAGAAGCGCACGGCACGGGAACGGCACTCGGAGATCCGATCGAGGTCTTTTTATTGGGTTATTCAACGCTGGGCTGAGACGGTTCTCTCAGGTGGGAGCGGCTATGGGAGCTTTGCGTGCGAACTCGCAGATCTTATAATGCGCATCTTTGAAATCAAACATGGGTCACCTGGAGCCATCGGCGGCTGCCGCTGGGTTGGCGTCTCTCGCGCTTGTTCCCTTGAGTATGTCCGTTGTCGCTATCAACGCGCAGCTCAAGCTGTCTGCTTGCCGTTGGCGTTGGAATTGTCGGATCCCGAACACGATAGGTTGAACGTGCACTTGTTTTCGATTGTGTCCTCGTGATTTGAGATGCCTCCTGAAACATTGCCTAGAGAGGGCAACCAGCGATCACCCGACGGCCGTCTGA
>NW_008706672.1:0-1061 GCF_000186865.1 Aureococcus anophagefferens
GCCGGCTCGCGCGCCAGCCGACGCCGAGCGCGACGAGGAACGCCGCCGCGGGCACCGTGCCGCAGTTGTAGCCCAGCTCCAGCCGGTTCGACAGCTCGAGGCCCGAGAAGTGGCGCTGGTAGAGCGGCACCTCCATGAAGGCGAGCACCGTGCCGAACCACGACGCCCCGCCGCCAAAGGCCGCGAAGAGCGCGTAGAGCTTCAGGTCGCGCCATCGGTCGCCCTCGGCCGGCGGCGACCGCGTCATTGCCATGTTGTGTTAGGCCGTTAGGCTGGCCCGGCCGCCACCGCGCCGCACATCGCGTCGTAATTTCTTCACGTCAACAAAGTTTTTGTGGCAAAACTTTCAAAGCGGTCTAGGTCGAGGACGCCGTCCGTTGGCACGCGAAAGTCACCCGCACGCGCCGCGGGGCGCCCCGGCGCCCGCCATGGGCGGGTCCACTCCGCCCCCTGGAGTCCCACACGCCAAGGACCACCTCAGAGGCGTCCCCGTGCTCATGAATAAGGCCGAGGTCGACGAGTTGGGTGTGCCAATCCTCCAGCGCAAAGACGCCATCACGCTCACAGCGGCGCGAAATGAAGGATTCTGCGGCGAATTGTTCCGGGGCCAGGCCCTCCAGGAGACGCTCGAGGCGGGCCGCGAGGGAATGCCCGTGGGGCGGACCCCGCACGCGTACAACGACGCGCTGCACGCGCTCGCGAAGGAGATGCACGCCAAGGGCATCGGTCTCGAGGGCGGGGAGCATCAGCGTCGGTTGGGTCTCCTGGCGTCCGCGGACATGCGGCACTCGCCCATGAACCCGGAATCTGAGGTATTTTCCGTGTCGAAACAGTGTGTTTTTGTCGCGGAAGTTCACGCGTTCGCGCGTCGCGCGGCCGCGCGCGCGCCCGACGGCGGCCGCTCGTCGGGGCCCGGCGGCTCGCGGCCGCGACGATAGGGCGGGCCGACGAGCGAGCGAACGGCGCGCCGGTCGCGTCGCGCGGTCGCGCGCGGTCGCGCGCTGTTGGTCATTGTTGACCTTCACTTGCACAGGCAGCCAAATTGGCTCGTCGGTTTCAGG
>NW_008706673.1:0-1060 GCF_000186865.1 Aureococcus anophagefferens
AGCTCGCATTCGCGCGCGCGCGGCGACGCCATGGCCTCGATTCCGAGCCGGCCACCTCGGCGCATGACCCCAGCAGCCCCCACGGACTACCCTACGAGTCCGCCGGCCGAGTCGCCGCCATTGGGGCGTCGCGGAAGGCGACCCCCCGACGCGGGTGTAGGGACGGGTGATGCTCAGGTGTGATGCCCAGGTGTGTTGGTGTGATGCCCAGTGTGACCCTCGGTCCGCGTGTTTTCGGGTGTGATGCTCGGTGTTTTGGCCTGGGCCGAGCGGCGAAGATTAAAGTGCAACACGGAGTCAAACAAACGTGCTTGGCTTGTTTCTGGCCACACGATCGGACGTTGCTATTGCTGCCACGATTCTACGATTCCGATGCTGCCCCGAGGCTGCGCGCCGGACGCTATGCCTCGGCTTCCGGTCGCGCTCGTCGCGGCCCTGGCGTGGCGTCCGCGGCGCGCGGTGCGCGCTGGGCAGCCCTCGTCGGGCCGAGGGCAGCGGCGGCGGCGCGGGTCGGGCTGCCACGCGGTAGGCGTCTGGTCGAGGACTGGCGCCACTGCGGCGACGCGCGGTTGTTCCGACACGTTCTCCGGCGTCTATGCCGGCGGGGTTCTCGCGCGCGGGGGCGCGGGGCCGCCCAATGGCGATGACTTCTTTTTTTGAGAGTTTTAACGAATGCTCGCACTTGCTCATCGCGGTCGTCGCGCCGAGGTCCGATTTGAAGAACGATCGCCGCAGCTGCGACGCCTCGCGCGCCGCGTGCGGGGTGGCGCCCCCTGGCGGAAGGACTACCAGGTCGTCGCCACCGTCATCGTGACCGCCACGCCGCGCGCCTCCCTGCCGCGGCAGTTGGAATTCCACTGGGACGTCGCCTACCGATGATGTAGTAGCCATCTAGTACAGACTACCTCGGGGCGAGTGTGATGCCCAGTTCTGGTGTGATGCCCAGGTGTGAGTGTGATGCTCGGTGGTGTGATGCCCACGTGTGTGATGCCCACGCTTCACTAACCAGGACCCGTCTAGGGGGGGCACGAAATAGTAACCACTGGTACGAAGCCGTTTC
>NW_008706674.1:0-1060 GCF_000186865.1 Aureococcus anophagefferens
GTCGCGTCGCGCGCGGAGGACGGCGAGGGCTACGCGGCCGCGCGCGCGTCCTTTTGGGGGGACGCCGAGCGCGTCGACTACGCCGGCGAGGTCGAGGCGCACCGCGCGCGCCAGCGCGCGCGCGCCGCGTCCGCGTGGCGGCGCGCCGAGGCCGCGACGAAGGCGGCCGAGGCCGCGGAGGCGCGCGCCGCGGACGACGCCGCCGCGCGCGACCGCGAGGACGCGCGGCGCCGCGACGCGGACGCGCGCGACGCGGACGCGCGGCGGCGGCGCCGGGACGCGTCGCGCGCGGCGCGCCGCGACCTCCGCGGCGCCGCTGAGCCGCGGCCGCGCGCGGCGCCGCGGTCCCTCGAGGCGCTCGGCGCGTCCGCGGGGCCCGTGGCCTACGACGACGTCCCGTGGCCGGACCCCGCCGCGGGCTGGGCCGCCGTCGGCGCGGCGCCGTCGGACGGCCGCGCCGCGAAGAAGGCCGCCGCGCGGCGCGCGCTCCTGCTCTGGCACGCGGACAAGTTCCACGCGAAGTTCGGCGCGCGCGTCGCGGAGGCGGACCGCGCGCGCGTCGCGGACAAAGTCACCGAGGCGACGCGGTTCCTCCAGGGCCTCCTCCGGTCCCTCGAGGCGTAATTTCCGGGGCTTTTTCTTTACGCGCCGGGCGCCTTCCGCGCCGCCCGCGCGACGCGCAGCCCCGCGGCGCCGAGCGCCGCGGCGTAGCACGCCGCGAGCGCGAGGCCGATGTCGAGGCCCAGGTCCCCGTTGCGCTCGTCCGCGAGCCCCACGCCGAGCTCGAGGAGGTCCTCGAAGAGCGTCGTCGCCGTCGAGAGGAGCGCGAGGGCCGGGCCGAGGAGGTGCCGCGGGAGCAGCGCCTGGACGTCGGCGTACTGCGGCGCCATGGCGAAGCCGTCGCAGAGGATCGCGCCGAAGAGCGCGGCCTGCGCGGCGCCGAAGTCGCCGAGGAGGAGGCACGCGGCCGTCGCGGCGGCGGAGCAGAGGCAGGCCGCGAGCGCCTGGTCGCCGAGCACGTCGCGCCCCGACCGCGCGAGGTGGTCCGCGAGGAGGCCGC
>NW_008706675.1:0-1060 GCF_000186865.1 Aureococcus anophagefferens
AGTTCAGCTTCGTCGTCGACACACCCTCGGAGTTCTTCGCGGGAGCGATGGCGGCAGTCTTGGGGGCCTTGTTCGCCGGGGCGAAGGCGTCGGAGGTGGCCACGAGGGCGATGGCGAAGGTGGCGGCGCGCATGTTGGTAGTATTCACGTGCTGCGGGCGCTCGTGATGGCGTTGGGAGGCGACGACGTGGCTTCGAGGAGAAGCTTTTGCCTAGACTCTGAGAGCCCGTGCCCGATCCTCCGTACTTCATCCAGGGCTTCATGATTTGAGGGGGGTCGGTGGCGCCCTCGGCGCCCTCGGCGCCCTCGGGACGAGGGCGCCGCCCCCTCGGCCGACGCCCTCGGCTGAGGGATTTTCCCCTCGTCCGAGGGAGCCGAGCGTCCGAGGGTCCGAAAGGGCCGAGGGCGCCGAGGGCGCCGACGGCCGCTGATTGGCCAAGGCACGCCCGGCCGATCAGCAGCCCTTCGGCCATCCGTCGTTTTAAGGTTATGAGGGGGGGCGGCAGCCCAAAGGCGCAGCCCTTGGGCGTCCCTGGGCGCGCCGTGGGTGCCGGCATTGACGCCCACGGTCGCGACGGTCCCCGAGACGGGGCGCAGCCAAGAGCGGCGGCCGTGCGGCGCTTTCCCCTCGCGGCGCCGTGGGCTGCCTACACGTCGGCGCGGGCACGAGGTCCTGTCGGTCCTAGGCCGCGCAGTCGCCCCAGTCGATGATGGAGCGTGGCCCGGGGGCGGCCAGGGATGATCTCTCCTGGCTGCTGACGCTGGTGCTGCCGTGGATCATCACGGAGTCTCCGTCGGACCGCCGCGGCGCCCGAGCCCCGACCGGACGAACTCGACGATTTCGAGTCTCACGACCCAGCCCTTGTACCGAGACGACGCCTGGGTGACGACGAACGATTCCCGATGCTGCAGTGACTCGAAACGAGTCGATGGGTTGGGAGGCGTCGAGCGCGCCCCACCCGAGCCTCTGAGAATCGCCCGCCTGTTCCCCGACGCCATCGCCTGGACGTCCCGTTTTCACCGGCGCGTCGTCCGTCAGGATGCGGCCCATGCAGCCACT
>NW_008706676.1:0-1059 GCF_000186865.1 Aureococcus anophagefferens
CAGCAGTGCGCGAAACGCCGAAGGCGCTGATATTGCATACGCAGCAGTATTTCTGTCCGCTTGGCCTTTCGCATCTCACTTCTCCACTGCCGGCTGGCTAAAGTTAACCGGCTGGCTAAAGTTAACCGGCTAAAGTTAACCGTAGCAAAGCTGTTACTAAGTGTTACAAACACAACGCGAGCTCACGAAACACCCGTAGACACTTCCGTCAGCGCGACGGAACACTTCTCGCAGCGCCCGAACAGTTTTTGGTTCGATTTTGGCGGTTTTTTTGAACAGACTTCGTGCTGGTCGTATGCGGGTGGTATGCGGTTCGCGTCGGGGCAGCCCGTGGACGTCGAGAACGGCCGTTAATCATCAGTGGTGGGGGGCGACCGACGAGGGGCCCAACTTAGTTCCAGGGGTCGAGCCGGCCGCCCGACTTCGAGCACCCCCCCCCCTGTATTGTCCCTCCCGCTCGAGTGGTCTGTCAAGGACCGGGCGGCCCGAACGCCGCATGCATTGCGCGGTGAGCACCGTGTCGCCCACGGCGCCGCGCGCCTCCCGGAGCCGGTGAGGTGATCTCGATCAAATCGGCTCGAGTGGCGATGCGCGACAAGTACGGCCGCTGGATGTCGCTCCGGCCCCTCATGTCGTTCGACGGGCTTGACTCGAGGCTAGCTCGGCCCCATCGAGGCCGTTTCGCGGTAACCTAAGCGTTTTTTTAATGGGGCGGCGCCCCATTTGCGAATCGAAAAGGCTACCGAACCCCCGGCCAAGTCTCTATTTTCTAGGATTTTTTGAAGATAACGATGAGCGCGGACTGCGCTTCGCAGAGCATGGACGAGTCGCCTCTTTCGGCGCGCAATGCGTTTACAACTTCTGGTTGTGCCGGCACACTTCGCTCCGCTAATGGGGGGTCTTGCCCCGGCGACGGCGTACACTGACGTACGCCGCGCGGGCCGGGAGCGGAGACCTCTGAGCCCAAGCTTCCGACGCACAGCAGCCCGCTCTGGTGGCCGGAGTGGCCTTCCATGACCCCTAGGCGTAAGCCTGACCGTCGGGCCCCCATCGGAGGTG
>NW_008706677.1:0-1059 GCF_000186865.1 Aureococcus anophagefferens
GACCGCGCGATCGTAGGCGCGGTCTGCGCGATCACGGCGATGGGTACGCGCCTCCACAAGCGGCCCTACGCCGTCGAGCTGTCGGCGCCTGTGAAGCTCTTCGACTTCGACTTCTCGCGCGACCCGGCGGACTTCGCGCGGCGGCGCAAGGTCGAGCTGCCCTGCCGCCGCCGCGGCGTCCTGAACGGCGTCGTGCTGCACTTCGACCTCGACGTCGACGACGGCGACCGGCTCTCGTCGGGCGCAGGCGGCGACGCGAACGGCGCCTGGGACCAGCTCGTCCGCTACCTGCCCGTCGAGGTCAAAGTGGACCGCGGCGACGAGATCCCGCTCTACGCCGAGCACGTCAGCGACGACGTCTTCCTCTACCTCCGCGCCAAGGCCCTCGGCCCAAACGCCATCGACGTCGACAACGTCGTGGGCCACGTCGACCTCCCCGGCGAGCGGACGCACGCGGTCTGCGTCGCGAACGCGGATTAACGTCTTCACGCGTCCTCTCGAGAGCTGGCCGTCGCCGAACGCGGATGAACGCCTTCTTCACGGGTCCTCGAGCTGGCCGTCGCGAACGCGGATGAACGTCTTCACAGGTCCTCGAGCTGGCCGTCGCTCCGCGGGCCCTCCGTCGCCGCGGGGCAAGGCGACCCCGTCTTGGACACGCAGGAGTAGTCAACGCTCTTGCGCTGCTCGTACAACGTGTCCGCCCTGCGGTAGTTCGTCTTCGACGCGGCGATTTTTGCCGCCAGCGCCTCCTTCTTCGCCTTCTCCGCCGCCTTCTTCGCCGCCTCATCCTCGGCCTCGTCGGCAAAGGCGGCGCGCGCAGGGCCGCCGAGCAACGCGGCGGCGGCGGCGCCGACGAAGTGCCGCCGCTGCAGCGCTCGCGGCGGTGCGTGCGTCGGCGCGAGTGCGTGGGTTGTGCTTGCGGCGGCGGCGCAGAGGAGTAGTGCGCGGAGCGTCATTGCTGATTGCTGGAGTAGAGAGTCGATCAAGTGCTCATACGCTCCGTCAGCCCTTCAAAGTGCCCTTCAACCACAGGCTCAGGTCAGCAGTGATCCATCGGTG
>NW_008706678.1:0-1056 GCF_000186865.1 Aureococcus anophagefferens
CACTCTGAGGATCCCCCGTGTTGCTGTCGTAGACGCCGCCCCGGGCGCCGAACTCGACGAAGAAGCCGCTGTCCGCCTGCGAGTCGTTGCGGAAGAGCTCCTCCCAGAGCACGCGGTCCTGGCCGCCCTCGCTCATCTGGTACTCCGCCTCGTTCGGCTCGAGCAGCGGGCGCGACGGGCCGCCGTTGACGCGGAAGCCGTGGGCGCTGTACTCGAACTGCGGCGCGGCCGGCGCCCGCGGACGCGTCGCGACGAGGACGACGACGACGAGCAGCGCCAGGGCCGCCGCGGCCTTGGTGCGCGCCGGCACCGCCATCGCGGCTGCGTGCGACGAGATCGCGACGTCCGACGCGCTTTTGCACGGACAGCAACAACAAATCCAGGCTGCTGAAGCACTGCAATTGAACACTTGGTGAAGCTCCACGGAGCTCCGCCACAGCCCACGCTGCTATCGCGCGCAGATACGTCTGAGCCCATGTTTACCGGTTGCACTCGCTCGAAACGTCGAGCACGTTTTCGAGCGTGCGATGGAGAATCCATCAGCTTCTCAGACCCACAGCCCAGCCATAATGCAACGACGTACCACGATCCCAGTGGCTTTGTTGACCGCGCGCGTACGGACGAGGCAACGGCGAAAACTCGACATCGAGCCGATTGCGGGGCGACGCGAACGAGAGGTTTTATGGGCTGGGATGGGGCGCGTTCGGCTTCCCCGACCCCTTCGAGCTAGATTTGAGCCCTCGCAGCACCAGAGATCGTTCATCGTCACCCACGCATCGCCTCGGTGCAAGGGTTAGGTCGCGGGGCTCGAAATGGTCGAGCTCGTCTGGTCGGGCTCGGGCGCCGTCGCGGCCCGCGGCGGCTCCCGTTACCGTCAAAACAAGGACGAGATCGCTGGACCTAAAGCTTGGCGCCCCTCGGGGCACCGGTTCCGAGGCCGGAACCGCCTTTAGGTCCAGCCGAAAGACTCTGTCTCGACCATACTCGGGCGGTGCGTCCCCGCCCGCGCCCGCCGTCAGCTCCTCTCGAACGCGGCCCAGCAGCAAGCTCTCCCGT
>NW_008706679.1:0-1055 GCF_000186865.1 Aureococcus anophagefferens
CGCCGCCGCCGCCGCCGGCCGACGACGCGTCCGCGTCCACGACGGCGCCCGCGGCCGCGACGAAGGAGAAGGACGCGGGGCCCACCGTGGCCGTCACCAATTGCTCGTCCGCGGGCAGGAACTGGACGCTCGTCTCCGCGTCGTCGGCGCCGCCGCCGAAGGCCAGCTCGTAGGTCCCGTCGAGCAGGCAGAAGCCGTCGACGCCCTCGCCGCCGCGCTCGAGGGTCCCCGTCGCGACGACCGTGTCGCCGGAGGTCACGCTGTAGGTCGCGCCCTCCCAGCCGTCCTCGCCGTAGTCGTAGAGCGCGAGCCGGTAGGGCGCCTCGCCGTCCTCGCAGCCCGTCGTCGGGGCTAAAGTCAGCGTCGGCGGCAGGTGCGTGGGCGCGGGCGACGGCAGCGCCGACGGGGCGATCGTGGGCGCGTGGATGATGACGGCGACGCCGTCGACGCATTTGATGCCCCCGGCCTCGTAGCCCTCGCAGAGGTTGGACCACGACTCCCAGCGGCACAGGCCGTCGGAGAGGCAGCCCGCGCTCTCGCAGGCCGCTTTATCGCCGTCGTAGCGCTGGCACACGTTGGCGCGCGCGACGGGGGCGACGAGCAGCGCGGCGAGGCAGCGCATCATGGTGCTGCCGGCGGTCCGATGACGCGTACGTCGGGCGAGAGAGAATGTAATTGAACAAAATGGCTAGGGCCAGTCTATTTAACAATCCTCAACCGGGAGCCGGTTTGGCAGACCGCAAGGTAAATGTTGGCTGGCTGGCTGGCTCGGTCGCTGGCAGCCACCCATTTCTTCAATGTAGACGTTGCATGTGCAAATCTCGCGCGGGAATCATGTCAAAATCTAGTTAGGCGCCCGGAGTGGCCCGCCGGGGGTGACGGAAGCGCGAGCGCCGACGCGCGTGGCCGGCGGCCAGCCGGTCGCCGCAGCCGCCCCAGGACGGCGCGGCGCGCCGTAGGCGCGCGTTGTAGAGGTTGTAGCGAGGGGTCGTTTCGTGGACTGGACGTCCCTGGCTGGCTGGCTGGCTCGGCCCCCGGCGGCTGGCTGCTGTCTG
>NW_008706680.1:0-1055 GCF_000186865.1 Aureococcus anophagefferens
CGCCGCGGCGAGCGCCGCGTAGGCGTCGACGGCGCCGTCGCTGAGCTTCGCCTCCGCGAGGCGCGACGCCGCCGCGGACAGCGCCGAGGCCGCGGCGGCCTCGCGCGCGGCCCGGGCGACGAGGTCCGCGTGCGCGGCCGCGGCTCGCGCCACGTCCGCGTCGCCGCTCCCGACGCCCGCGGCCGCCGCTTCGTCGAGCGCCGCCGCGTACTCGGCGATGGTCGCCGCGGCCGCAAGGGCCGCGCGCGCGGCGGCGACGCGCTCCGCGGCGGAGACGAGCGCCGCGAGGCGTTCGTTCGCGGCTTCGAGCGACGCGCCGCCCGCGCCGAGCGCGCGCGCGCGCTCGAGGCCCGCGCGGAGCTCGTCGATGGTTTCGCAGCCCGCGAGATCCGCGACGGCCGCGGCGCGGTCCTTGAGCACCTGCAGCGCCTCGGCGACCCTGGCGTCGACGGCCGCGAGGACGGGATGGTCGTCGCCGACGGTCTTTCGACGGCGGCTCGCGACGGCCTCGAGCTCCGTGGCGACGTCGCCGGCGTCCGCGGGCGCGGGCCGCGCGGCGGCGAACGCCAGGGCGCCCTCGAGGTCCGCGACGGCGGCCTCGAGCGCGTCGAGCCGCCCCGCCGCGTCCTCGAGGTCCGCCGATTCCGCGCCGAGCGCGCGGCACTTCGCCAGCGCCTCCCGGAGCGCGTCGATCGTCGCGGCGTCGTCGAGCGCGGCCACGGCGGCGGCGCGGTCGCGGAGCGTCCGCTCCGCGGCGTCGAGGAGCGCCCAGGCCGCCCGGACGGCCTCCGACGACCCGAAGAGAGGCTCCGCGTCATCGAGGGCCGCCTTGAGGCTCGCGGCGACGGCGTCCGCGGCGGCCGCGCCGGGCCGCTCCCGCGCGTCGGCGATGGCCCGGGCGAGCGCCGCCGCCGCGGTCTTCCGGCTCCCGATGGCCCGCGCGAGCGCCTCGGAGACGCCCTTGTCGTCGACGACGAGGCCCGCGTCGCCCGCGGCGTTGCTCGCGAAGCGGAGGCCGTCGAGCGCGTCCTGGCGCGCCGCCGCGTCCATGTCCG
>NW_008706681.1:0-1055 GCF_000186865.1 Aureococcus anophagefferens
TCGACGGCGAGGCCGCGAACGACTACTCGGGCATCTCGGTGTCGCTGAGCGCGGACGGCACGGCGCTGGCCGTCGGGGCGTACGGGAACGACGGCGGCGGCGACCGCGCGGGCCACGCGCGCGTGTTCGCGTGGCACTCCGACGACGAGACGTGGGTTCAGCGCGGCGACGACATCGACGGCGAGGCCGCGTACGACTACTCGGGCTACTCGGTGTCGCTGAGCGCGGACGGCACGGCGCTGGCCGTCGGGGCGCCCTACAACGACGGCGCCGGCTCCTTCGCGGGCCACGCGCGCGTGTTCGCGTGGGACCCCGTCGAGGAGACGTGGGTTCAGCGCGGCGACGACATCGACGGCGAGGCCGCGAACGACCACTCGGGCTACTCGGTGTCGCTGAGCGCGGACGGCACGGCGCTGGCCGTCGGGGCGCACTACAACGACGGCGGCGGCACCGACGCGGGTCACGCGCGCGTGTATTCGATCTCTCTCTAGCGCATTAGGCGACGCACCCCGCCTACGCGCCTGCCTTGGGCGGGCGCGGGCACTGGGGGGCCCACTAAAGCCGCACCGGGCCCCGCCACTGCTCCGTAGTAACTGGCACTGATTCAATAACAAATTTACCTGGGGCTCCCACCCCGCCTCGCCTGGGCCGCGGCCTTGCGCGCGTCCTGGTCCATGTCGCTGCCCCCGGGGTCGCGGCCTATCTGGCCTTGCACTTCTTGGCCTTGCGCTTCCATTTGCACGACGTCCCGTTCGCCTTGCAGGACTTCCGCTTGAGCGACGCGCACTCGTTCCTCGAGCGGCACGCCTCGCGCCTCCACCGACAGGAACTCTTGCGCTTCTTGCACCGCCTTTTGTTGAGCGACGCGCAGTCGGCCTTGGGCTGGCACGCTTTCTTCTTCCACTCGCACCTCGCCGGCGGGCACCGTTGCTTCGCGTCGTGCCGCGCGCAGAGGGACGCCGCGTCGCAGAGAGGGCTGCAGTACGGCACGTCGCAGTACTGCCAGCGGGGGTCCGTGCCCTCGGCGTTGTAGCACCAGGCGCGACCGCTGTCCC
>NW_008706682.1:0-1054 GCF_000186865.1 Aureococcus anophagefferens
CGCCGTCGCCGAGCGGGCGGCCGCCGAGCAGGAATTGGCCAGCTTGGCGTCCCTCGTCGCCAATGCCGCCCCCGCCGAGGCCGCCGCCGGCGGCTCGTCGCCCAAAAACTCTCTCTGGGGCAACGCGGGCCTCCCGTGGTGCACAAAAGGCTCCACCGTCGTCAATTCCGCCACTCCCAGCGACTGGAGCGCCCGCCCCAAGCGCCCCGCGGCGGCCCAGGCGGCCGACAATCCGCAAGAGGCGTTCCGCGACGACATCTGGGCCTCGAGGCGGAAGTTCCAGGAATCCGCGACGGCGACGTCCCCCCCCTTGTGGACCCTGTAAGCGACGATGGCACGGCTAGGAACCTCGGAAGACTCGCCTTCGCACGAAAGCTGGACGTTTACGAGCGCGCGCTCGGCCTCGGCTAGCGACCAGCCCGGAGCGCGAGGTGGGCTCGGACGGAGCACCACCGTGGAATGCTCGCCCGGTAATGCGAAACCACGAAGGCGCGCACTTCGAACGCGCCCGCGGTGGGAGCGCCTACACTAAAGCATAGGGGGCCCTGCACAACGGTGCGTGCCGCGGTCCCCGGCCACGTCCCCGGCCCGTGCCCGGGCCGTGCCCGGGGCCCCGTGCCGGGCCCGTGCCGGGCCTCCCCGGCCCGTGCCCGGCCCGTGCCCGGGGCCCGTGCCGAGTGCCGGGCCCGTGCCGGGCCGCGTGGCCCGTGCCCGGCCCGTGCCCGGGGGCCCGTGCCGAGTGCCGTGCCGCGTGCCGGGCCCGTGCCGGGCCGCGTGCCCGGAGCGCATTTACCGTGCCGGAACCCCCGTGCCCGCCGTCCCCGGCCCCCGTCCCGGGGCCGGACCGTCGTGCAGGGGCCCGTAAGCATGACCGGGACATCAACATGCAGTGCATGTTTGACCCGACGAAGCGAAGCAGTCGCAGTCGAGAACGTCATCGACCGGAAGCTTTGTGCTCGTCGCGCAGCGGCCCGCCCCACATTGGCGCGGGCGTGTGTCCGGTGTCGTCGCGACCTCCCGACCCACATCGGCGCGAACGCACGACAAAAAATGC
>NW_008706683.1:0-1054 GCF_000186865.1 Aureococcus anophagefferens
AACGCGTGCATGCCCGAGATGGACCGGTCGAAGACGGCGCGCCAGCCGTTCTCGTCGTCCTCGGGGCAGATGCCGCCGATGCAGGTCCTCCGCGCCTTCGTCGAGCCCGCGAAGGACAGGTTGTCGTAGATGAACCGCCAGACGTGGCTCCCGTCGTAGGCCGTGTAGCCCTCGGGGTAGGCCTCGAGGTCGTAGTAGTCCTCGCTCGGCAGGTCGAAGCGCGCCCAGGCGTCGAGCTCGAAGGTCCGCTCGCCGCCGTCGCGCTCGAGCAGGTCCAGCGGCGCGGGCTCCTCGGGGAGCACCTCGCACGCGTCGAACTCGCACTCGTCGACCGCGCCGCCGATGTAGGCGCAGTTCGCGAGCATGTCGATGCTGTAGAGGCTGAAGAACTTGAAGGACCGCAGCTCCTCGAGGTTGCTCAGGACCTAAGCGAACAGTTGGTCGTTCGGTTTCGTAAAACGGGAAGCGGCGCGGGCGGACGCGCGTTGAGGTCCGCGGCCCCGAGATCCGCGATGAGTTCCGCGAGCTCGGAGACGCTGTTCTCCGCGTCGACCGGCACGTCGAGCACGCGTCGCCGCGACAACGACCTCCCGCGCATGCCGTTCAAGCCGTTGCGGCGCGCCAGCGGCGCCGGCAAGCGCTGGAGCGCCGACGCGGTCGCGATGAGCGCCACGGACCTGAGGATCATCGTCGCGCGCGGCCGACGGGACCTTCCGCCGAGCGCCTGCCAAGTCGGGCTGCAGCCGGCGTCGGTCGAGGCGAGCGGCAGCCGTCCGGAGCTTGGTCGAGGAGCGGCTGCCGGAGAGCGTCGCCGCCGGCGTCACCGGCAGCATGGCCGCGAGCTCGAGGACTCGCGGCATGCTGCGCACGGTGCTTGCCGCTAGCGTCTTAACGAGCGCGTCGTCGCTCGTCGCGCCGCTTCGACGCGCGCCGCGACCGACCGCGCTCGGCGCCACGCAGCTCGAGGCCTTCCTCGAGGGCCGGCCCGGCGCGGCGCGGTTCTACGAGTGCGTCGGCGAGGGCTGCCTCACGAGCCGCCCCGTCGACG
Source organism: Aureococcus anophagefferens (assembly GCF_000186865.1). NCBI lineage: Eukaryota > Pelagophyceae > Pelagomonadales > Pelagomonadaceae > Aureococcus > Aureococcus anophagefferens. The sequence continues at coordinate 1,049 of NW_008706683.1, forward strand.
AGCCGG
>NW_008706684.1:0-1053 GCF_000186865.1 Aureococcus anophagefferens
CAGCGAGTCGCAATCTAGACGATGCTGCTCCTTCGCCGATGGCAGCCCCCATGTGCGCGCTATGCGCAGTCCCAGCGATCTTGCACGCGGGGGCGCGCGCGCGGTGGTAGGCGCGCTCGACTAAATTTAATGCCACCATGCCGTCTCGGAAATCAGCGGAACCAAATGTGGGTTGTGGGTTGTTTAAGATCCCGGATCGAATTAAGTGGGGAGCTTGTTAAGATGGAACCAGTCGGATAGACTAACCGTATGATGGAACCAAGTGGTCGAGAAAGGCATGATGGAACCAACATTCATGCCTATGATGGAAACAATCTAATGAGGGTTTGTGTAAGGAATCTAAGTCCCGTACATCAACGTGACGTTAAGGTACAGTCCGTAGTAGCACTGGCAGGATAAGCAGGCCCTCTAGGGTGGAAATTCCATCATCGGCCGCTATACTGGTCGCCGCCGCTGAGGCTAGCCCTCGGGCTGGCCAATGGAATAAATGCTCGCGATGGGCCGGCCAATGAAAGAAATAGGATGCTGCCAGCACTTCATAATTTCACGCACGACGTCCCCAGCACTAACCGAGATACCCGAATTTCCCACGAAATTTAAGTCCGTCGAAAGGGCCCGACTACCGTCGGCAAATCAATTACCCGAGATGCACCCTAGCCGATGTTTTGCGTACTGGCAGTTCCACGGTGTTGGCCTGCTCAGTTCCACGGTGTGGACCTGCTTTCGATGTTACCCCAATTAAGGGCACCACTCTCTAGAGTGTCAGCTAGCAGGCGCATGTTGTTGATGACAGCAGCGTATGAGCCGGCAGTGTAGGAACGCCGGATCGTGTCCAATGGGCGCCGCTTCTGTGTTGGGCGCCTCTCCATCGGACAACCGGCAAGTCCCGGGAAAATCCTGCGTAAAACGAGCGTGATTGCGACAATGGTTTTGGTTACGTCGGAGCCAAGTTATCGTCCGGCTAGTGTCCCACAACAGGACAAGCAGACGTTGGGGATTCCGGCAGCAGGCCCTCAAGGGTATCGCAACTTTGCTATGCTGCTTTCCAGCGTG
>NW_008706685.1:0-1054 GCF_000186865.1 Aureococcus anophagefferens
CTCGGGCTTCCGGCGGAGCAGCGAGAACTCGATCTCGTTGAAGCGCAGCGGCACGCCGCGCTCCGCGAGGAGGCCGTGGAGCCGCCGCAGCGCGCGCTCGCCAAAGTTCGAGCAGCCGACGTGGTCGACGAGGCCCGCGCCGACGGCCGCGGCGAGGCCGTCCGCGAGCGCCGCGAGGTCGCCCCTGGGGAAGTGCACGAGGAAACCGTCGACCTTGGCCGCGCCGAGCGCGTCGAGCGAGTCGCGCAGCGACGCGACGAGCGCCTGCGGCGCGGCCGCGAGCGAGTTGAACTTGGAGACGACGAAGGCCGGCCGCCGCGTCCGCGCCCGGAGCCCGCCGAGGCAGGCCTCGCTCGTCGGGTAGGCCTGCGCCGTGTTGAAGAGCGTGACGCCGGCGTCGAGCGCCGCGACGTAGGTGGCCTCGAGCGCGCCGGCGTCGAACTTCGCGGGGTCCGTGCCCCACTTGTTGCAGCCGATGCCCATGACGAGGTCGGGCAATGGCGGAGCCATCGCAGCCTCTTCAACATGTGCGGCATCGACAGCATCGACAGCTGGGGGCACAGTGCCGAGTGGAGCGTTTTGCGATGGCCCGTGCGCGCGACCTCGAGCGAACGCATGGTGCCAAATTGGCAGGCGCCTAGAGGACCCTACTGAGAGTGCCTCTGCAGCGCATCGACGTGCGGGAAGTCGAACGCGTCGCGAAACCCGCCCGTGCGCTCCGCAGTGCAAACCAGTGGAGGTCGGTCGACGGGACCGCCTTCCGCGCCGCGCGCGACTACGGCGGCTGCTGCGAGCGCTTCGGAGGGTCCACGAAGGTACTACGGACGGGGCGCGACGTCGAACATCGTCCCGACGCACGTATTTCGACCGCGGGCTGGCGCTCAAGGCGCGCAGCGAGACGCTGGCGGGCGAGTTCGCATCGATGACGGCGGGTCCAACGATCTCTGGCTGCTGCGGAGGTCGACATCATCTACCACAAGACCTGCGAGGCGAGGCGCGCGAGCCTGGGACCCGTCGACGGCCCGCGACACGCCGACGGTTTCGGGGTCGTTTC
>NW_008706686.1:0-1053 GCF_000186865.1 Aureococcus anophagefferens
CGTCGGGAGCGCCGTCGTCGGCGCGTAGGACGGCGAGTACCTGCAAAGCGAGGGGCTTCAGGGACACGTCTCCGGCTCGCGGACGCGGGAACCTTGCGTCGGCATCGGGTAGGGCACGGGCGTCGGGTCCGGCGTCAAAAACGTCGGCGTGTAGCTCGGCGCGTCGGTCACGTAGCTCGGCGAGTAGCTCGGCGCCTCCGTCACGTATGTGGGCACGTACGTGGGCATGGGGATCGGGTGCGTCGTCGGCGGGTAGGACCTACGGTGCACGAAGATGACGATCTTGCGTCGTTTTTCCGGATCAAACGCTGGTCTAGGACGGGTGCAGCGTCGGGACGTCCGTCGGGGTGTACGTCGGCATGATCGACGGCACGTAGGTCGGCATGGGGTTCGGCGCGGCCGACGGCACGGACGTCGGCTTCGGCGTCGGGGCGTACATGAAGTAAGGCGTCTTGCCCTCGACGACCGCCGCCGCCAGGAGGACGGCGGACTTCATCGCGGGGACCTGCGTGCGGAATCGTGAGCGACGAACGAAACCCCCCCCATGGGGCTGGGGACCGGCGCGGCGGGCGGCGGCGACGAACGGCATCGGTCCGCGGCGGGTGCACCCGCGCCGTCCGCCGCTGCCACCGGCGCGACCCACCCGTCCGATCCCGTCCGCAACGTCGCCGGGACCGCGGCAGCCCGTCCGGGGCAGCCCCATCCCGATGTCGCAGGGAACTTCACTCTCTCATGATTGCGGGACGCAGATCGCCGTACGGTGCCGGAGAACCGCAGCTGCGCGCGAACTCTACGGACTGGCAGCAGCCCCTGGCGTGATGAGCGGGCCGCGTCGCTGGAGCCAGACAGGTTTTGCCCAAATTTGTCGGCACCCAAGCAGCAATATCCTGCGCGCGAGATATTGCATTGCACGCGAAAACTTCAGCAGCTAAAATTACCCGCCCCTTCAAACTTCCCTTCAACCGAGGGCTCACGGCACCACTCCGACGCCGAGATCTCCGTACAGCCCCTGTGGCGACTTCTGCAGCTTGTCGAAATAGCGGACGGTCTGAC
>NW_008706687.1:0-1053 GCF_000186865.1 Aureococcus anophagefferens
AGCGCGCGGTGCGCGGGCATGGCCGCGGCCACGGGCGCCGCGAGCGGCACCAACGCGTACATCGCGCGCTGCGTCTTCACGGTCGCGAAGCCCAGCGACAGCAGCGCGGACGCGAGGCAGCCGAGCCGCGCCAGCAACAGGTCGACGGCGACGTCGCGGTCGTCGCGGCGCTTCGACCGCCGCGCGCCGCGCCGCGCGAGCGGCTCCAGCGCCACGTTCCCGACCGCCGCCGCGGCGCCGAGGAGCGACACGTACGCGCCGACCTGGGCCTTGGACCAGCGCCGCGCGAGGTACTGCACGGCGATGGCCCCGACGCCGACGTTGTTGCAGGAGACGAGGGCCCAGGCCGCGGCGAGCGCGCGCGCGTCGCCGCCCGGCGCGACGAGCGCCCGCAGGCCCGCGGCGGCGTCCGCGAGCCCCGGCGCCGCGGCCGCGGGCCGCGCGCGCCGCGTCGGCGGCAGCGCGGCGACGACCCAGACGAGCGCGAGCCCGGCGAGCGCCGCCGCGGCGGCGAGCGCCGGCGCGTCGCCGTAGGCGTCCGCGGCCCAGCCGCCGGCCGCCGGCGCCTGGGCAGGAAAAGGGTGCGAAATTCCCAACTTTGGAGGCTCCTCTCTCGGTCGTTTTCCACTCGTTTCGGCTGATTTTTGGACGAGCGATCATCTCTCGGAGCGCTCTCGAAGCGGGGATGCTCCTTTCGGAACACGCGCGCGCGGAATACTCACGTTGAAGCGAACTTGAATCACTCGTTTCCCGCCCCGGCCGGCGCGGCGACGAGGCTCGCGGTCAGCGACGCGGCGACGGCGCGGAAGCCGCGCGTCGCCGCCGCGGAGAAGGTCCGCGTGGCCGACGCGGGGCCCGCGACGTCGTCGGGCGCCAGGGCCGCGTAGCCGCCGTCCGCCCCGGCGCCGTCGCCGTCGCGCGGCGCCGGCGCGGCGGCGCGCGCGTCGTCGCCGGGCGCCGCGCGGCTCGCGTAGGCGAAGCTCGCGGCCAGCAGCGCCGCGGAGCCGCCGCAGGCGCCCTGGAGCGCGCCCGACGCGCAGAGCGCGCCGAAGG
>NW_008706688.1:0-1052 GCF_000186865.1 Aureococcus anophagefferens
GAGGCGGCGGCGCGCGGCGCGGCGATCGACGAGGAGAGCGCCGCAGCGCCGGAGAGCAGGCAGGAGAGCAGCGCTGGCCGAAGCTGCGCTGGAGCCATCCTGCAGGAGAGCAGCGCTGGCCGAAGCTGCGCTGAGGCCATCCTGCGGAAGAGGCGGCGCCGATGTTGCCGGCATGCCCCTTTTGTTGAACAATGTTGGCGCGTTGTTGTACAAGGCGGCCTTATACAGTACAATGATCGAGCGCCGCTTCGCGCTGCTCCTGGCGGCAGCCCTGTCCGTCGCGGGCGTCGACGGCGCGTGCTGGGAACACGGCCAAGACGAGTGCCCTTGCCAGTGGAACTACCAGTATGGCTACTGCAACTAGACATTCAGCGGTTTGAGCGAAGAGGAGTGCTCCGACGCGTGCGAGTGGGTCGACTCCTCGCAAAACTGCCAAACGGCGTGCTCCGAATACACGGAGGACTGGGCGTGCGACGGCAGCTACTGCTCCTGGAGCTACGAGGACGGCGTCTGCGAGACGAGCTGCAGCAGCTTGGGCGAAGACGCGTGCGACGCGGAGCCCATGTGCGAGTTCATCGACTCCTGGGACAGCTGCCAAACGGCGTGCTCCCCATTCCAAGAAGAATGGGAGTGCAGGGATGACTACTGCTCCTGGAGCTACGAGGACGGCGTCTGCGAGGCGGGCTGCGAGGCCAAGTACGGCGACGAGGACGAGTGCGGCGAGCACCCGTGTAGAAATCAAATCTTCAACCCGACTTCAATGTGGGCGTAAGTTTGGTCGGGACGTCCCAAATAAGTGGTTGATTTCCACACAGGCGAGGACGACGGGTGCGTGTGGGTGCAAGACTGGCATGAGTGTAAGGAGACTTGTGAGGGGCGCGAGGAGGAGAATTGCCATGACCAGTGTTCCTGGGACTACGACGACGAAATCTGCGAGACGAGCTGCGAGTACAGCGACGACGACGGGTGCTGGTTCGAAGGCGGGAGCTACGACGTCGACGACGACCACCGCGACTGCTTCTCCGAGGGCTTGTGTATACACCTGCGTCCCG
>NW_008706689.1:0-1051 GCF_000186865.1 Aureococcus anophagefferens
CCGGCGGCGACGGGGACCGCGGGCTCGCGCGGAGCGGCGCGGCGAGGCGGTCCGCGTCGGCGAAGACGAGGTCGAGCGCCGTCGCCGGCTCCGGCAGCGCGCGCCCGAGCGCCGTCGCGTGCGCGGCGCGCGCGGCGTCGGCGCACGCGCGGAGCCCGTGCTCCGACGACGCGAGCTCGAGGCGCGCGGCGTCGGCGCTCGCGCGCGCGGCGTCGCGCTCGCCGACGAGGCGCCGGTTCTGGGCGACGAGGTCCGCGTGCGCCGCGGCGAGGGCCTCGCGGTCGCGCGCGCGCGCGTCGGCGGCGTCCGCGCGCGCCTCGAGCGCGGCGGCCGCCGCGCGCGCGTCGCGGTCCGCGGCGGCCGCGGCGGCCGCGGCGCGGTCCGCGGCCTCGGCGCCCGCGGCGGCCGCGGCCTCGAGGTCGTCGCAGCGCCGCCGGAGCGCCGCCTCGCGCGCGGCGGCCTCCGCGCCGCGCGCCGCGGCCGCGCGCTCGCGGTCCTCGAGCGCGGCGACGAGCGCGCGCTCGTGCGCCGCGTCGCTCGCGCGCAGCCCCGCGCGGAGCTGCGCCTCGACGCGCGGCCGCAGGGCCTGGAGCGCGCCGGCCTCGGCGCCCGCGACGGCGCCGCGGAGCCGCTCGAGCTCGCGCGCGTGCGCCTGCGCGGAACTCGCATCTTCCACCCGACTTCGACGTGCGCGTCGTCGAACGGTCTGGACCAGGCTTTTCGGCCGTGCGTCGAGGACTCGACGAGAGCCATCGATCCGTCCAAACATCAGCCGAATCGACTTCGACGCGACCGAGCTCGAGCATTTCAAAGTTTGGCGCGGACGTCCGAAACCGGCGGTCGATTTCCACGCAGGCGCGCGCCGCGTCGCGCGCGGCGACGGCCGTCGCGAGCTCCCGGTCCTTGAGCGCGGCGACGCCTGCGCGGGGGGCCGGGCGTCACATCCCCGCGGCGGGGCGCGCCGGGCGCCGGCCGCGCGCGGTCGCGGTCCTCGGCGGCCGCGCGCCGCGCGGAGCCGAGCGCGTCGCCGAGCGCGCGGCCGTGGCGCGCG
>NW_008706690.1:0-1051 GCF_000186865.1 Aureococcus anophagefferens
ACATTGGAAACTGTTATGAAGTTTCTCAGCATCATGCTGTGCTTCAAACGACACTGTCGTGCCGATGCCCCAATCACTAACACCTTCCCCAATCACTAACACCTTCCCCCAATTCACCGCGGACCATCACACACTATCCGCGCGCGTGTAAAAAAAAAATTTGCGGGTTCGGACGTAGGGATCGGCCGAGTGCGGGTTACAGCCTCAACTTGAAGTAAAGTTGATGCGGGTTATAGGCTCGCGAAGCCCGATTTATTTGCCTTTGCGGGTTACCCCAAACGGGTTTTTTCAGAGAAAAAACGGTAGGACACTCTTTTTACGTCGTTTTTTGACCTTGGGAAAAAAATGACTAAAAAGTGTGTCCTATCTTTTTTCAGGGGTGGCGCACAGCCACCGCTTGGCTCCTCACCCGCGACGCCAACGTCCACGTTGGCTATCCCAGGATGCATATGACGCCACTGCACATCGCCGGTTTTCCAAGACAATGCGCCGTATCGCTCCTTCTGCTCGAAGCGGGCGCGCGAGTTGGTGCCCACAACCGACGCGGGCAGACCGCGCTCCACTACGCTGCCGCCGACGGACACACGAACAGGTGCAAGCTCCTCCTGAGTCGCGGCGCGTCGCTCAATGAGACCGATTGCTACGACAGAGACCCCGAGGCTACCGCGCGATTCCTCGGGAGCACAGACACGGCCGAATTCCTCGCCGCGGTCCGCGCGGCGGGCGGCTGGCGCGCCTACTGCGCCGCGCGGCAGCGCTAGCTCGTCCTCCGCCGCGCGCTCCCCGCGCTCCGCACGCGCGGCGCCGCGGCCGAGTCCAGCGCCCCCGCTCTACGAGCGTCTCTTATTTTCGCCAGGATCTCCGCCTTCCGCCCCGACTTCTAGGCCGCGCCCTTAGGCGTCCCCGTCGTCGCCCGCGGGGATGGGCGCGTAGGCCCGGCGGCGGCGGCGGCCGGCGGCCGCGACCGTCGCGAGCAGGCCGAGGAAGGTCCCGATGGCGACGGCGACGTCCTTGAGGGACTTGGCGAGGACGAGGCCCGAGGGCCGCGCGT
>NW_008706691.1:0-1049 GCF_000186865.1 Aureococcus anophagefferens
CTGAGGATCCCCCGCTGTGATGTCGTCTCCGTCGTAGAGTAGCTCCCGATGCTCGTCGATGGCCGCGGCTTCACCGTCGAGAGGGTCGTCCTCGTCCTCATCGTCGTCCTCCTTATCGTCGTCCTCGTCGTCGTCCTCATCGTCGCCCTCGTCGTCGTCCTCATCGTCTGCTTCGTCGGGCTCAGCCGTGGTGCCAGGGGCGGGTGGCGGCGCAGGCGCAGTCGCGGGCGCGAGCGACGGCGAGCGGTGGCTCGGGTCGACGGGCTGAGCCTCGAGGTCGTGGCGCTCGACGACGTCGCCGAGGAGCTCGACGAGCCGGTCGCGGTCGACGACGCCCTCGTGCATCCAGAGGCGCCCGCCCGTGCGCGGGTCGACGACGGCGAGGTGCGGGTGCTTGGGGTGGGCGCAGATCTGGTGCGGCGGCGGCGGCGGCGGCGCGTCGCCGTCCGGCGCCGCCGCGCCGGGCACCTCGAGGACCTGGGGGATCGCGCGGTCCTTGTCGTAGCGGTCCGCGTACGTGACGGCCGCGGGGTCCGTGTGGGGCCGGAGCCAGAGGATGAAGGACGCCTCGACGACGGCCTGCACCATCTCGTCGGCCCAGACGTCGCGGTTCATCTGGTGGCAGCCGAAGACCTGCTCGTTCGTGATGACGACGAGGAGCCACTTGCCCTCGGTCTTGCCCTGGGCCCGCGCGGCCTGGAAGTCGCCGGGGTGCATGAGGCGCGTCGGCGGGCTGAACATGGTCTCCAGGGACGACGGCGCGGCCGCGGCGCCGCCGTCGTCGTCGTCGAACGCGCCTGCCGCCGGCGGCGGCTGCGTCGCATCGTCGTCTGGCGCGCGCACCTCGTCCTCCTCGGCCGCGCGCGCGCGGTCCTGGGCCGCGAGCGCCGCGGCCATCTCCGCGTCGTGGCTCGTCGCCGCGTCGACGTTGTCGGCCATCACCTCGAAGCCGCCGCCGTCGGCGCCAGACCCGTCGCCGCCGCCGCCGTCGAAAAAGTTTGCCACGGCGAGCTCGACATTTCCGCCGGCGGCCTCGACGTAGAACTGGC
>NW_008706692.1:0-1050 GCF_000186865.1 Aureococcus anophagefferens
ATGCTCTGTTTTTCCATGTTGGAATGCACCATGAACACAAAGACAACACCATCATCTCCTGCTGAAAGCAAGAGAGAGTCCTCAGCCGCGATGCGAAGTGCGATTATGTTACCAGCGTGAGCTGGAAATTCATAATAGTCGCGCAAAGATCCATCTTCAGCCGCGATCGTGGGCCAGTCGAATGCGCGGATTGCTCCGGAAGATGTCCCAGCGAATAAAAACTGCGAAGACGACGCGACAGCCAAAGCTGTAAATATCACTGGCAGGCTATTCGCTCCAGTATTGAGATCGCCACTATCTTCTGCATTTAATTTCAAATCCCGGGTCTGGGCAATGTCACCAGTTCCTACATTCCAGCAAACTTCCTTCAGGATCCCATCCGTGGACGCCCCGATCACACGGGCAGCCGAATGCGTACATGCTAGCCCATTGAACAGGCTCCCGCCTCGGGGTGGGATATGGGCGGCTATAGCGTGGTAAGGACTGGCATGATTTAGTTGGGAAGCCTCTTCGATGCGCGCCATATCGACAAGATCCCAACCATAGACGTTCCCATCTGCGCCGGCGGAGAAAAGTGAAAGATCATCACCTCCCCAGATGATACAGCGCACGGGCAGGAGGTGTCCCGTGAACGTCTGCAATTGTGCCATAGAAATCGCGGAGTAAATTATTACGGTAACGCCTGCGGCGCAAGCAAACTGATGACCGCCATGGGCATATCTAACCTCATGACATTTGATGAGCGGTAGCTCGTGAAGTAGCTTCAACGCCTGAAAAAGAACAGAAAAGAGACGCACGCGCTCGGGGAACCCAATTATTAATTGAAACCCTGATGGATGCAATGCAAGACAGCTAGGCTTATCACTTGACCAACCCTGACCTCCGCAGTGTACTAACTCACAGCGTCTTCGCGTGTAATTCCAGACACGCACCGTGTGATCAGCACCACAAGTCGCGATCAACGGGCGTTGCACACCAAGATCCATCGCCAGTATTGGACCATCGTGGGGCACCCCCCCCCCCGACACCAAGGGTGAGAAGTGTCCCCAA
>NW_008706693.1:0-1049 GCF_000186865.1 Aureococcus anophagefferens
GCCCGGGCTCGGACGACGTCGCCTCGCGCGCCTGGGGCGGGTCGTCGCCGTGCGCGCCGTGGTGGCTGCCGTCGTCGGAGAACTCGTCGCCGTCGCCGGGCGTGTCGAAGTGGAGCTCGAGGAACGGGCGCGGCGACGGCGCCGGCGACGCGGCGCCCGGGAGCTCCGACGCCGCGCGGAAGAGCTTCTCCGCCGTCGACGCGCGCCGCGGCTTCCCGCCGTCGCCGTCGCCGCCGCCGCCGCTCCGCGCGACGGGCGCGGCGTCCCCGGCGTCCGTGAAGGTCCGCGGCGCGCGCGGCCGCTCGCCGCGCGGCGCGAGCGCGGCGTCGAGGTCGCCGAGCACGTCGCGCGCGCGCGAAAAGCCCTCGTCGCCCGCCGCCGCGAGCGCGGCCACGAGGTCCGCGGCGAGCTTGAGCGCGCGCGGCGCGTCGACGTCCTCCGGCTCCTCGGGCGACGCGTCCGCGTCGCCGTCGCCGTCGGACGACGACTCGCCGTCGTCGTCGCGGCGCGCGGCGGCCGCGAGCGCGCGGCGGCTCCGGTCGTCGTGGAACCGGAGGAAGTTGTAGGCCGCGGCGAAGGCCTTGTGGTTCCGGTGCCAGTTCGCGTCGTCGAAGTGGACGCCGACGATCTGGTGGAGCCTGGGCAGCAAAAGGGTGATTCAAGTTCGCTTCAACATGAGTGTTCCGCGCGCGCGCGTTCCGGAAAAAACATCCATGCTTCGAGACCGTTCCGAGAGATGATCGCTCGTCCAAAAATCAGCCGAAACGAGTGGAAAACGGCCGAGATATGAGCCTTTGAAGTTGGGAATTTCGCTCTCTTTTGCTGCCCTGGGTGGAGCTCGCTGAGCCGCCCGACGGCGCCGCGGCAGAGCTCGGACGCGGGCCGCCCGTAGCGCGCGAGCACGTTCGCGGCGACGAGCTTCGACAGCGCGCGGCTCGGGTGGAGCACGCGGCTGCCGAGCGCGAGGAGCGTCGCGTCGAGCGCGACGGCCTCCTCGTCCTCGCCGGGCTCCCAGGCGAAGAGGAGCTTCCGGTCGATGGCCGCGGTCC
>NW_008706694.1:0-1048 GCF_000186865.1 Aureococcus anophagefferens
CTCTGAGGATCCCCCGCGGGCGGCGCGGGCAGGTGGAGGTGCGAGAAGAAGGTGTGCTGAATAAAGTAGACGATAAATGCGGCCACGACGCCGGCGATGAAGGCCGCGGTTACCGGAGATCGTCGGCGCGGGTGTGACATCTCTGTGTTTGCCGGTGACTGCTAATGCGCTAGTGATTGCTGCCCTGCGACGCCTCCTTATCGCGTGCTCGCGCTGTTTTTTGCCTTTGGCGAGCACAGCCCCAAAAGTGCGTCTGCTCGCCGGCGTCGCCACCTTCGTCCCGCGGAATAGACCGCCCTACACACATCACAAACATCTCATCGCCCCACGTTCATGGAGAAGCCCCCCGGGGACGAGCCTGAGTGGCGGCAAAAGCAAAAAGAATACGAGATCAAGAAGGCGCGAGCCAAAGCCCTGAAGCTCCGCCTCACCTGCACCATCTGCGGGGAGAAGGCCAAGCTCAACTGCCCCTGTGGAACAACGCAGTGCGATCCCGGCGTCCGGGGGCGGCGCGCTCGCGCCGCGCGACGCGTCCCGGGGTGCCGCCACGCGTGACTCGCCAGGTACTGCACGACCGAATGTCAACGCATCGACTGGCGCGACCGAGGCCACCGCAAGGCGTGCAAGAAGATCCGCGATGAGCGGGCGGCGGAGGCGGCGCGGGCGGAAGCGCCGCCATCTGGGCCGCCGCCCACGCCCGAGGTGGTCTACGGCCCCGCGCCGCGGTCGCACGCCGACGAGGTCCGCGCGCGCATCGCCGCCGAACACGAGGCGGCTCGTCTGCGGCGCGAGGCGAACCCGGAGCCGGAGCCAGTGAACGCGCGGTACGGGTCTCGGTGCCCGATCTGCTTGGAAAAATGGGACGTGAACGAGCCAAACGTTCTGCGCGTCTGCTGCTGTCGTACGGTCTGCCGATGGTGCGATAAGAAGATTAAGATGGAGGAACCGTGCCCTCTCTGTCGGGCACCGGCCGCTAAGAGCATAGCAGAGCGACTGGCTCGACTTCGACGCCACGTGGACAACGAGCAGCCGGAGGCGATCACTACTT
>NW_008706695.1:0-1048 GCF_000186865.1 Aureococcus anophagefferens
AGCGCGCGGACTTGAGCCGCGGCGGCTCGTCGAGCGCGTGCCTCACCTTGTCCTGGGCCGCGAGGTGCTGGAGGCGCGCGCCCTCGTAGATTTCCTTCTCCTCCTCGTCGTCGTCGTCGGCGCCGGGCATGAACTCGAAGTCGACCTGCTTGGGCCAGCCGCTCCCGATCTGCGTGACGTCGTCGATTTGCGTCTCCGCGATGTCGACGGCGGCGCGCGCGCCGTCGAGCTCGAGGACGCTCGACGCCGACGAGCAGACCACGGTCTCCGCGAGCTCGCCGAAGCTCCCGCGGCGGCCGCCCGGGTCCGCGGGGTCCGACACGCAGGCGAGGCCGGCGTAGTCCATCTGGCCGCCCGGGGGCGGCTCCACGGCGTGGCCCTCGGTGCTGCAGAGGTAGATGTGCCCGGCGTCCTGCGCCATCGCGTCGTACGAGGCCGCAGGCGTGTGCTCACGGCGTCGTTGGGTTTTTGTGGTCGTCCATCAGCTTTTTGAGGGAGTTTCGTAAGATTAAGGTCCCGCCGGGGTATTTACTCTGAGTTTGTCCCCTGTTGAAGCGGCACAGTGCAGCAAAAGCCGTCGTTGCATGGGCTTTTCTTCGCGGCGCTCGCGATGGCGTCTGAGCGTTATGCGCCGGGATCGGCACTGGGGAAGGTGTCTCGCTACCGCCCCAAACGCCCTCGTTCGGGCGTCGACCCGCCACGACGCGGATCCAGCGCGGTTGGGGCGGCGTCGACCATGCGGAAGCCGTCGAACCCGACGTCGGTCGGCTCGAGGTCCCGAGGGGCAGCCCGAGGCGCCTGGGGTGGGTCCACGCCGCCCGAGATGGTCTGGACCCGACCCCATGGTGGTATGGAACGGATCGAGACCATGTCCGGCGGCAGGGGCAGCCCCAGACACCCCACGGCCACCGTCGGGACGAAACGCCGTCAGAGCTCGGCCCGGTGGACTCGACGATTTCGGGCTCCCCCGAGGAACCTGCCGCGCTGGACGCGACGGGGTCGATGACGAACGATCTCCGCTGCTGCGATGGCTCGAAAACTATGTTAG
>NW_008706696.1:0-1044 GCF_000186865.1 Aureococcus anophagefferens
CGTATCGGCCGTGGCTTAGACGCAGCAGCTGCTTCTCTTGTTGGCGCTTTTGCTGGCGCTCGCCGTGTTGTAGCTAAGAGGAATGGCATCGATCATCGACGCTGCACTCTCAGTCGTATAAGTCACATCATTGCACTTCCACGGAATTTTTTTTCAAATGCGCTAGCTATCGAATCTACGAAGACGGCACCCACACTTGTCTGTTCTGAACGTGCTCGGGTGCTACCTTGGGAATGCCTTGCCGACAGCCCGGTCTCGCGCAAATTGTGTGCGAGTGATGTCGAGCTACACTTTTTCGGCAAGCCCGATGTCGCTGTAGCATGGAACCCATCAACCCTCAGGTTATTGTCAATGATCGGTGCTGGTATTGTACCTCCTGAGGACGTGGCAGTTGACGCCCGATGTATTATTGACACCTTAGTACATGATCTCTCATCGCCCTCCCTACCAGATGCTGACAGTGGTCGTTATTATACTGAAGATCGATACCGCCCGAGTGCCACCCTCAAAATGCCAATCAGAGACGGGCAATGCGCCGGCTGCTGCGCCACATGGCACTCAAATCCGCGCGTCGCAGGCCCAATTCGGCCCGGGCGCCCTTTGCGAGTCCTGCCAGTATCAATGCTATATGCACCCGAAGATGCCTTGCTTCAGCTTCAAGCCAAGCACACGGAACTTATTTTCGCCCCTGACGCTGTTGTCCCCCAGGTTAATGCCAGGTTTAGGTCGCGGTCTGTGACCGCCAAGCCGATTGAGCTGGCAAAGCGCCTATCAGATGAGCTTGCACTGCCGGTAATTCACTCTGTATGATGCCAAGTAGAATGACAAAAGGGACCGGGAAAGTAGCCTTGGTCGAGGCAACTTGGCAAGACACCCAGCCTGGGGGACAATCTCTTCTTCTCTAGGGGAAGAGAGCACGCTAGAGAGGAGAGGCCCCAATGGGGATCTCCCCCGGTTGGCCACGGCAAGATCAAGGTGGAGGTAGAGGTGGAGGTGAAGGTGGGCTAGGAGATACCCAAGGATCGCGCGCGAACTCGGCCGCAG
>NW_008706697.1:0-1044 GCF_000186865.1 Aureococcus anophagefferens
CTCCGCGGCGGCGCGACGGCGAAACGCGCGCCGTCGGCGCCGTCGTCGGCGGACGAGGCGGACCCGCCGCCGGCCCCGGCCGACGCCGCGGCGCCCGAGGTCGCGGCGCCCGAGGTCGCGGCGTCCGAGGCCGACGACGCACCGGAGGCGCGCCGCGCGGGCGAGGGCGACGACGCGTCGGCGGCGGTCCTCGTCAACGCGCTGGCGGAGCAGTGCTGCTCGCCCCACTGGGACCTGCGCCGCGACGGCGTCGTCGCGCTCCGGTCCGCGCTCGCGAGCCCCCGCGTCGCGGCGTCGAGCGGCGACGGCGTCGCGTGGCGGAGCTTGGCGGAGGCGACGCACGACGCGCACCACAAGGTCAATCTGGCGGCCCTGGAGGCGCTGGCGGCGACGCTCCGGGGCTGCTCCGACGCCGTCGCGGGCGAGGCGTTCTCCGCGCGGGTCCTCGACCCGGGTCAATTCGACGGCGCGGCGACGGTGCTCGGCTGCGCCGCCGTCGGCGCGGCGAAGCGCCTCGTGGACCCGCGCCAGCCGACGCGCCACGCCGCGGGCCAGGCGCTCCACGAGCTCCGGCGGACCTTCGCGCCCGCGGTGCTGCTCGAGGGCGTGGCGCCCGCGCTCGACCGCTGCCGGCCCCTCAAGGCGCGCGCGGCGCTCCACGAGTTCGCCGCGGCCGTCGCGCGCGTCGACGGCGACGCGGGCCGGCGGGGCTTCTTCGACGACGCCGCGCGCCTCGGCGACGTCGTGCTGCGGGTCGCGCGGACGCTCGACCAGACGCTCGACCGGGGCCCCGGCGACGACGGCGCGGCCGCGGCCTTCGCCGCGGCCGCGCGCCTCGCCGTCGCCGTGCGGCGCTGCGACGCCGAGGCCTTTTCGGACCGCTGCGCGGCGCTCGCCGCCGAGCACCGCCGCGCGGTCGGCGACGCGCTCCGCGACCTCGCTCCGGGCTTCGACGCGCAGCTCAAAGACGCGCGGCGGCGCCACGTCGCGCGGCGCGCGGCGCCCGCGGAGGTCCTCGCGGACGCGCCGCCGCCGCCGCCGCCC
>NW_008706698.1:0-1044 GCF_000186865.1 Aureococcus anophagefferens
GCGGTTTCGGGCATGTGGATACAGCCGTACGTGCAGTGGTTGCCGTCGAAGCTGAAACGCCCTCGAAGCTGCCCGGGCCCATTCCATTCCTCTTCTCCTTCACCAGCGGCGGCGGCGCCCGGCGGATGGCGTTCCTCGGCGACCGGTGCTGGGTGGCGTCGGGGAACGACACTTTGGTATGGGAGCGCGGGACCGTCGAGCGCCGGTCCGACGCCGGCGGCGTCGTCGCCATCGGCGTGCGCCTCGAGGGGAGCGACGCCCTCTGGGAGTGCGACTTCGCGAGTCCCGGTGCGCTGGACGCGGCGATCAAGCCCTGCAACAACGAGAAGCCGCTGGCCGTGCCGGACCTCATCGCGCTGACGCACCTCCACGAGGCCGCGATCCTCGACGTCGTCCGCGCGCGCGCGGCCGCGGGCGTCATCTACACGGCCGTGGGCCACTGGGCAGGAAACAAAAATATTCAACACGACTTCAACATTCATGTATTCGAACGGTTTCGACGTACTTTTTTCACTGTCTGAAAAGAACTCGCCGAGAGAAAACGATCCGTCCAAAAATCAGCCGAATCGACTTCGATGTGACCGAGCTGGAGAGGTTTGAAGTTGTTGCTGGACAGGGCGTTCCACTGGTTGTTTCCGGCACAGGTGGGCCAGATCCTGCTGGCCGTGAACCCCTACAAGCCGCTCCCGCGGCTCTACGGCGACGACGCGCTCAAGGCCTACCGCGCGGCGGAGTCGGCGTCGGCGCTCGCGCCCCACTGCTACGGCGTCGCCGCGGCCGCGTACCGGGCGATGCGGCGCACGGCGCTGGGCGCGCTCGCGGGGCCCCGGGACCAGGCCATCCTCATCTCCGGCGAGTCCGGCGCGGGCAAGACGGAGACGACGAAGTTCGTCATGCGCTTTTTGGCGTGCGTGTCGTCCGGCGCGACGTCCTTCGAGGCCGTCGGCGCCGCGGGCATCGAGGCCAGAGTATTGAGCACGAACCCGCTCACGGAGTGCTTCGGCAACGCGCGGACGCGGCGCAACGACAACTCGAGCCGCTTCG
>NW_008706699.1:0-1041 GCF_000186865.1 Aureococcus anophagefferens
GCGGTCCCGCAGCATGCGCTCCGCGGCCGCGGCGCGCGCCGCGTCGGCCGCGGCGTGCGCGGCCGCGGCCGCGGCGAGGGCGTCGTGGCGGAGCAGCGCCTCGTAGAGCTCGTCCTCGTGGGTCGCGACGACGGCCGCGACCGCGCGCTCGTGGCGCCGGGCCGACGCCGCGCGGTCCGCGTCGCGCCGCTTCTCCGCGGACGCGCGGTCCGCGTCGCCGCGGCGCCGCTCGCCGTCGAGGGACCGCTCGAGGGCCCCGACGCGCTCCGCCGCGGCGTCCTGCGCCGCGGCGACGGCCGCGGCGGCCTCGAGCCGCGCCGTGTCCCTCGTCGACCGCAGCGACGACTCGTGGTGCGCGGCGGCGGCCGCGAGCTCCGCGGCGTGGGCCGCCGCGGCGCGGTCCCGCGCGTCGCGCTCGCGGGCGACGAGCGCCGCGTGCTTGCCCCGCGCGGCCTCGAGCTCCGCCGCGTGGACGCGCGCCGCGTCGCGCACGATGCGGTCGCGCGACGAGCCGGACGCCGCCGCCGCGTCCCGCGTCCGCCGCAGCTCCTCGGCGTGGGCGCCCGCGAGCGCGTCCCGGGCGCGCTCGAGGCGCTCGACCTCGTCGCGGTGGCGCCGGACGAGCACCTTCGCGTGCGCCTGCTTCTGCCGCGTCCGCTCGGCCTCGCCCGCGGCCGCGGCCGCGAGCGACGCCGCGTGGCCGTCGGCGAGGCCCTCGGCCGCCGCCGCGTGGGCCGCGGCGAGCGCCGCCGCCTCGGCGTCGAAGGCGCTCGCGCGCCGGGTCACGCGCGCGTCGACGCGCGCCGCGACGTCCGCCTCGTGCCGCTCGACGAGCGCGGCCGTCGCGGCCTCGTGGGCCTCGGCGCGCCGCGACGCCTCGGCCTCGTGCCGCTCGACGAGCGCGGCCGTCGCGGCCTCGTGCGCCTCGGCGCGCCGCGCCGCCTCGGCCTCGTGGGCCTCGACGCGGCCCGCGAGCTCGGCCTCGCGCGCGGCCGCGTCGACGGCGCTCCGGTCCGCGGCGGCCTCGAGCGCCGCCGCGTG
>NW_008706700.1:0-1040 GCF_000186865.1 Aureococcus anophagefferens
GGATCGTCGCGGACGGCGCCACCGCGCCGGAAGCCCACGCGCTGCCCGCGTTCTTCGCCGAGCGCGCCGTCCGCGACGGCCCGGCGTGCGCCGCCTTCCGCCGCGGCGGCCGGCAACTCTACGCGCCGCTGGTCTTCGAGGATGGCGCCGCGGCGCTCGACGGCGCGCCCTTCTTCGCGCCGACCGGCGAAGAGCCGCTCGCGCCCGCGGCGCCATGGACCTACGGCTCGCTCGCGACGCACCTGCCGGGCCCGGGCCCCGTCGACGTCGTGCTGTACGCGCGCGCGCGCTACTCCCGCGAGGCCGACGGCCTGCGGCGCCACGAGGTCCGCCGCGAAACGAGCCGGGCCTACGCGGCCGTCTTCGGCGGCGGCGCGCCGGAGGACGCGCCGGCGGACTTGGTCGCGATCGCGGGCGCCGCGGACGCGACGCAGCGCCGGGCCATATCGCGCATCGTCGCCGGCGCGTCCCTCGTGCTCCGGGGCCCGCCGGGCACGGGCAAGTCGTCGACGCTCGCGAACGCGTGCGTCGCGCTCGCGGCGGCCGGGCGGACGGTGCTCGTCGTCGGCCAGGAGGCCGCGGCCGCGCGCGTCGTCGCGGCCAAGGTCGCGAAGCTCGTCGGCGAAGACGGCGGCGCCTTCGTCGTCGGGCCCGACGAGCTCGCGGACCGGAAGCGGAAGCCGCGGGACGGCGCCGTCGAGGCCGCGGTGCGGCGCGCGCGCGAGGCGTCGCTCCTGCCGCCGGACTCGTTCGCGCGGCGCGTCGCCGACGACCGGGGCCTCGCGGTGTCGTCGTCGCGCGTCGACGACGACTGGGGCCGCTACTGCGTCGTGCTCGAGAAGGACTCGAAGAAGGCGGAGCGGCGCTTCGTCTGCGAGCTCTGCGGCCGCGAGGCGGCGTCCGAGGGCCCCATCGTGAAGCACCTCGCGAAGCACCGGTCGGACCTGGCCAAGCGGCCGACGGCGGGGAAGAAGCTCGCGGAGTACGAGGCGCTCGACGCGCGGCGCGGCGCGCTCGACGCGGCGTCGCGCGACGCCGGA
>NW_008706701.1:0-1040 GCF_000186865.1 Aureococcus anophagefferens
CCTTTTGGAGGCAACTTTTGTGCCAGTCCGCGGTCTTGTCCACCTCGATGGAGAATCGACCCATCGTCGACGACCAGGTCCGGCAGGAGCCGCCAGGGTCGTCGCCGCAGGTCATCGCCTGGATGACGACGCGATGAAACTGGTGCATGGTCAGCGTCGCCGGCACGACGAGGCGGCACCAGTCGGCGGCGGGCGCCAACGCGTAATCGACGCACCATCGCTTCTTCGGACTCAGGAAATACTCGATGTGCACCTCGAGGCACGTGAGGTCGGGCGGCGCCTCGAAGACGTTCGGCGTCACGGCGGCCGACGCGGGCCGCGATCCGACGCCGACGTCGCTGCGGAGGAGCCGCGCCGTGAGCTCAAGGAGCAGCCCAGAAAACGCGGCGCCGCCCGACGCGTCTGGAAGAGACACCGTCCACTTGTCCACGCCCTGCTTGCCGGCGGACATCTTGATGTACTTGGCACCGCCCAGGGCGGCGACGACGCGCGCGTGGAGGGCCGGCAGCGCGGCGCTCCAATTCGCCGAGAACTCGGACGCTCGCGACTGCTTGCCCGGACGATGGAGCGCGCGCCGCACGACGTCGACGACCTCGAGCAGGAATCGGCGCTCCACGTCGGTCGCGATTGGCCGCGGCTTGAGGCGCTCGCGGAGCCCGGCGCAGGTCGCCGCCAGCGCAACGCGCTCGCGGTACGACAGCGCGTCGAGCGCGACCCCGAACGCGTCGTCGGGGACGCGGTCGAACGCCGTCGCCTCGGGCGCGGCCGCTACCGTCGCCGGCAGCAGAGCCGCGCGAAGAGAGAAGAGACCCCCGCCGAGCCAGCACTCGCTCTTGGTGGGCCCGGTCCACCAGGCCAGAAGCTCGATCCAGCGGCCCCCGCCGTCGCGGAGCGGCAGAGGCAGCGGGATTTTCCAGCCGAGCCAAGGACCGACCACCTCGTCAATGGAAGGCCCGCGGCGGGCGCGCACCCACTCGAGCACCGCGGCGCGGTACGCGTCCGACAGCCGCAGCGGCGCTATGAGCGACGCATAGCTCAGG
>NW_008706702.1:0-1038 GCF_000186865.1 Aureococcus anophagefferens
AACTAGGATAGGTAGCGAGAGGCTCTAGAGCCACTGGGTGGCGCTGATGCTCGACGCGATCGGTGCCGTTGGACGTGCTTCTTTTGGCGGGGGGCGCACCTTGTCCCCGCCTCGGCGTGTGCACAAAATCAGCAGGTTTTGGGGCCATCGGATCATCGCCGGGCGCTACATCCTCGAAAGTACCGTTCTATATATCCTACGTAGGACTATCAGGAGTCCTGCAGGGCTCGGATCTCGACGCCATCATGTCCGTTGGACGCGCTTTTTTCAGGAAAGACGCATCTCTGACTCGTCTCGGGGTATGCAAAAGGGCACGGCCGCTAGATGGGGGCGTCACGGCCGTTAAAAAATACCCCCGGATGGTACCGTACTATATGTAGCTGAATGTAATTAAGTCGGTTGATCCGAGTCCGACCATGGACGTTCAAACGATGGAGCCGAAGGCGCCGGCCCTGGCCAACGCGACGAACGCGTCGCCCGCGGCGGCGCCCGCGGCGCAGAAGGCGCCGCCCGCGTCGCCCGCGGCGCCGGAGCCGGCGCCCGCGCCGGCGGTCGACGCCGGCGCGCCGGAGGAGGCGCCGCTCTTCGCGGTCAAGGAGCTCGTCGAGGTGTCGCGGCGCAAGTTCCCCGGGTTCAACTTCGAGGGCGGGACGGCGAAGATCACCAAGGTCCACGACGAGCGGTCCGCGGACCTCGGCCCCATGAAGGACGGCAGCGCGCGTCGGACGACGGGCTTCACGTACGGCGTCAAGTACGTCATGGGCGGCTCCGAGAAGCGCGTCGACGCGCAGCACATCGCGAGCAAGCGCGAGGTGAGCCGCGAGGCGGCGAGCGCGGCGCGCCAGGAGGAGGTCGCGGCGCAGCGGGCCGAGCGCGAGCGCGCCGAGGCCGCGGCGCGCGCCGAGGAGGCCGCGCGCGTCGAGCGGAAGCGCGCCGCGCGCGCCAAGGTCGCCGCGCTCCGCGAGGCGAAGAAGCGCGTCGCCAAGCCCGCCGCCGCGCCGGCGAAGAAGCGCGCGAAGACGGACGCGGCGCCCGCGG
>NW_008706703.1:0-1038 GCF_000186865.1 Aureococcus anophagefferens
CTTGTCGACGGCGCCGCCCATTTCTTCCGCCGCCTCGCTCAGCACCTTGCCCATCTCGTCGACGATGAGCGCCGCGAGCTCGTCCTTCTTCGCGCCGAGGGAAGCGACGGCGGTTTTGAGGAGCGCGATGCGCTTCTCCAGGGGCACGGCGGCCCAGGCGCGCTGCGCTTCGGTGGCCTGGGCGACGATGGCAGCGATCTCCGCCTCCGGCGTGCAGCGCACTTTGGCAATCAATTCACCAGTTGCCGGGTTCGTGTCGAGCAGGTGGCCATTCTCCGTGACGACGCCTTGCACCATCGCGTGACGGCGGCGAGGCCTGCGGCGTGACAGCGAAGCGGCGAAGCAGCGGCAGAAGAGCTCTCGAAGACAAGCAAGGGGTAATAAATAGTATGGGGTGGCAGCTCAACGAGATTATGTTGCGCGAGCTCCTCGTACTGCAACCCATCGTTTTGGGGCAATGTTGACGACTTTTGGCCGGGGACTTTTCGACGCCGCCGTCGTCGACGCGGCCCCAGACGGACCGCAGCGGTATTCGCTCCCCCGCGAAGGCGCCCGCGACAAGACTTACGCGTCCGGGCGGTTCGGGTCCGGTGGAAGGAAACCGAGGCGCGCTGGAGGGCACCGTGTCCGGTTTGGCGCCACGCGAGGAAGGGGGTTTTGGGGCAGCTCTTGGACGTGTTCGCGATGATGATGGTCGTGGACCGTCTGCTGGCGCTGCAGAGCCCTTCGTTGGTACCTATGGATGGGCTCGAGCATCTCAGGACACGAAAAGTTCTCGACCTCGAATGCCCGCACGCTGCCCGAGAAACTGTGTTGCGACACCGTCGGCGCCGGGGCTGCGCAGGCTCTGAGATCGTGGGAAAAGTGTGTCCTGAAGGTTTCGAGCCCCCCGCGGGTACCCATAGGGCGCCTCCAACCTCTAAGGACAAGAAAATATCGCACACTCGACTCACACCGCCGCCCTCTCGTCCCGCCGCCGAACAACCGTCGCGCTCGCGAGCCAACGCAATGATCTCAGCAGCCCAAATTCGCTGCCCC
>NW_008706704.1:0-1038 GCF_000186865.1 Aureococcus anophagefferens
GTCGCGCGCGCGCGCGGAGTCCGTCCGGTCCGCGGAGAGGGCCCTCGAGCCCCTCTGCGCGGGCAACGACGCCTTCCGCGGGTCGAAGGCCGGCGACCACCGCCGGGAGCGCGCGCGCGCCGGCCGCCGCGACGCGCTCGACGCCCGACGCCGAGCCCGAGCCGCGCGGCCCGACCCGGCGCCGTCGGGGGCGCGCGACGCGCCGGAGGCACTCGCCGGGTCGCGCCCGAGGCCCCCGGCCGCCCGGGCCCGCGCGCGGGCCCCGCGCGCGCCGCCGAACGCGACCGCCTGTCGGCCGCCGAGACAGCCGTTGCGCTTCGGCCCCGCGCGCGCGCCGCGGAGCGCCCAAGACCGCGAATCGCCGGCGACGGCGCCCATATATATCGGGGATGGGGTGCGAAGCGGTCTAGGCACGCCACGCGACCTTCAGGGCCAGCGGCGGGGCCCGCGGCGGCCTGTGCCGACGCTGTGGCTCAGCCACAACGCTCGGGCGCGCCGTGCGATCTCCGGTCCGAGAGAAGTGGTTAGGACCCGCCGGCTCTTTATCCGCACCCAGCGGCCAAATTATCGCCAATCCATGGTGTTGCTCACTGCGGAACCGGCCATCGGGGTGTCCTGGAGCGGCGGCGACGTGGTCGTGACGTCGGCGAGCCGCGTCGTCGTCTTCGCGCAGGAGGCGTCGGGCGCCTGGGCTCCGGCGCGGCGGTGGGCGGCGCCCGGCGGGAGCGCCTTCGCCGCCGCCGCGGTGGTCCAGCGGCGCGCGCGCTGCGTCGTGTGCGCCACGGACGCCGGGTCCGTGGTCTGGGCGCCCCTCGGCGCCGAGGTCGCCTGGGCCGAGGTCGCCGCGGCGCGCGGCGCCTGCGTCGGTCTCTTCGCGTCGCTGCCGGCGGCCGGCCTCGAGGACGTCGCCGCGGCC
Source organism: Aureococcus anophagefferens (assembly GCF_000186865.1). Classification (NCBI taxonomy): domain Eukaryota; class Pelagophyceae; order Pelagomonadales; family Pelagomonadaceae; genus Aureococcus; species Aureococcus anophagefferens. The sequence goes on from NW_008706704.1 coordinate 917, forward strand.
GCGCTGGCCGACGGGCGCGTCGTCGGATTCCGGCCCGGCGCGGGCGGCGCCGTGGCCTTCCGCGTCCCCGCGGCGCGCGCGCCCGTGTCCTGGGCCGGCGCCGCGGCGCGCGCGGCGCGCCA
>NW_008706705.1:0-1038 GCF_000186865.1 Aureococcus anophagefferens
CAAAAATCAGCCGAAACGAGCGGAAACGACCGACATAGGAGCCTTTGAAGTCGGGAATTTCGCACCCTTCTCCTGCCCAGGTGCGTTCGACGCGGACTACCGGCTCACGGGCCTCGAGAAGTTGTTGGCCAAGGCGGCGGTCAACGACGACGGCCTCGTCGAGGACATGAAGACGGAGCTGCGGAACGAGTTCGCGACGATCAAGAACACGTTCAAGCACTACGCGTGCCAGAGCAGCGAGATGTTCACGATGGGCTGGAACTCGTGGAACGTCTTCGTGAAGCTGCTGTGCGCGGGCGAGGGCGACGACGAGCCGCCATCGACGCCGGCGACGCCGCCGCCGGAGACGCCGCCGCCGGCGACGCCCGAGTCGCGGCCCGGGAGCTCGAGCTCGCCGGCGAAGCCGCGGACGCCCGGCGGCGGCAAGCGCGGCGGCGCCGCGCTGCGGCGGAGCGACACGGACATGATCTTCTTCAAGGCCTGCACCATCGGCCCCAAGGGCCCCATGAACCCGATGAAGTCGCTGAACCGCTTCCAATTCCTCGAGGCCGTCGTCCGCCTCGGCGTCGGCCGCTGGAAGAACGACGTCGACTCGCCCCTCGACGCCGTGCTCAAGACGCTCGAGCGCATGGCGGCCATGCTCGAGGACGCGGCGGAGCAGCACATGTTCCACGACCGCCTCTGGTGCGAGATGACCGACGACAGCCACCGCGCGAACATGGAGGGCCTCCGGCGCTGCTACCGCCTCCACATCGGCGACGGCGAGCGGCCGGGCGTCGAGAAGCGCATGAGCCTGGGCGAGTGGCTCGGCCTCGCCAACAAATTGGGGCTCTTCGACGACGGGCCGGGCCGCGCGCCCGTCACGGAGCGCGACGCCAAGGCCGCGTTCTCCCGCGCGCTCGTCGTCCACGAGGACGAACTCGGCGGCGAGGCCTGCCGCAAGCTCACCTACATCGAGTTCGTCGAGTGCCTGCTGCGCGTCGCCGACGCGCAGGCGAAGAGCGACGACGGCAAGCGCGAGCGCGCGTGCATGCTGCT
>NW_008706706.1:0-1037 GCF_000186865.1 Aureococcus anophagefferens
CCATAGACTTACGTCGATTTTTACAAATCCAGGCTCTTTAGTTACCGGCCCGGCCGGGCGCCGGCTATCGAACGCGCGAGACCGCGCAGCTGGGCGTGACATTACACCCTGAGGCGCTCGGGGCTGATGATGCGAAGGCCAAGTTTGATCTGCCCAGTGAGCACGTTCACCTGCCTGCAGTGCGGTGCAAAGTGAATTGCTTGACTGGAATGAGAGTAAGAATTCTCGACGCAGCGAGCTTGGCGAGACTGCCCATCAGAAACAGCACCCTCTAGAGGAAAGAGATCGTTTGCAGCTGCTGTGGGTAGACCCAACTGGAACCATCCTACGAGTTCCCGTGTGGGTGTGGCCTTCTGGCGGTGATTCAAAAACATTTTTGAGGTATCCAATGAGACTTTGGTTGTGCCAATGGCCAGGAGAGGCACGTTCAGCTCACCAACTGCAGAACTCGAGAGAGTATCCCAATAGCCGGATTTTCCTGGAACGCGCTCCTGGTGAACGCAGAGGACTTTAAGCTGTGTGTCCTTCAGTATTGAAACGGGCCCAAGGAAAAAAGTTTCTTTCCAGCGTGGACTTTTTGACCATAGGGATATCTTTGACGTATCCTGGTCTATAAGATTGGACTCTCGGTCATCCTCAGAGCGCAGCTGAACGACGCAGTGTGTAGAAATGGCGCCCTTGCCACCGTGTTTGACAAGATAGCGACCTGACATAAGCCGGACTCGAAGAAAACACGCGGAGACATTGTTAGTCCGCCCATCTTGGAGGGAGCGCGGTACATTCATGGCGAGCTCCAGAGTGCGTGCAACTGTGTAGTGTGCAACATCACGAACAGCAAAGGCAGCAGCTAGTGTGGAGTTGAGTACAAGCTTGGTGGGCTTGGTCATAAGAATCTTCACAATGAGTATATTGATGAGAGCCCAGACTAACTCTCCAAGGTAGATGCCTCCGAGACGTTTATGCTCCCCACGTGTCAATTGGTCGTTCTCTAGCTCAATGAACGGGATGTGAATTGCGGTGTCTTCGTGACTGCCCGT
>NW_008706707.1:0-1036 GCF_000186865.1 Aureococcus anophagefferens
GTCGGCGCGACGATCCGGGGCCGCTACGAGATCCTCGGCGAGGCGGGCCTGGGCACGTTCGGGCGCGTCGTCGAGTGCGCGGACCGCGAGGCGGGCCGGCGCCGCGTCGCGCTCAAGGTCGTGCGGCGCATCGAGCGCTACACGGAGAGCGCGGCCGTCGAGGCGGAGATCCTGCGGGACGTGAACCGCGCGGCGGCCGGCGGCGGCGCCGGCGGCGGCCTCTGCGTGAAGCTGTTGGACACGTTCGAGTTCCAGGGCCACTTCTGCCTCGTCTTCGAGAAGGCGGGCACGTCCCTCTACGATTTTCTCAAGGGCCACGACTACGCGCCCTTCGGCCCGCGCACCGTGCGGGCCGTGTCCCGCCAATTGCTGGAAGCGCTCCGGTTCCTCCACGGGTTGCGCCTCGTCCACACGGATTTGAAGCTGGAGAACGTGCTGCTGCGGCGGTCCGGCGTGGCCGCGCCGCCCCTCGACGACCGGGGCCGCATCGAGCTCGCCGACGGCGACGCCGCCATCGTCGTCATCGACTTCGGGGGCGCGACGTACGACGACGAGCGCAAGTCGTCGATCGTGAACACGCGGCAGTACCGCGCGCCGGAGGTCATCCTGAACCTGGGCTGGTCCACGCCGTCGGACTTGTGGAGCGCGGGCTGCATCGTCGCCGAGCTCGGCCGCGGCGAGCTCCTCTTCGCGACGCACTCGAACACGGAGCATCTCGCGCTCATCGAGCGCTGCGTCGGGCCCTTCCCGCGCGCGCTCGTCGCGAAGAGCCGCTACGCCGCCAAGTACTTCGACGGCGACGCGCGCTCCAAGTGGGAGGCCGTGCTCCCGCGCGACGGCCGGGACCACGTCCGCGCCATGCCCAAGCTCCGGGACTACTGCGGCCGCGACGACCACCTCCACATGCTCCTCGCGGGCCTCCTCACCATCGACCCGGACGCGCGCCTCTCCGCCGCGGACGCCCTCGAGAAGTGCCCCTTCCTCGCCCTCGATAACTAGCGGGGAGGAGGCGACCCGGGGGGGGGGGGGGGGGAGG
>NW_008706708.1:0-1034 GCF_000186865.1 Aureococcus anophagefferens
CCAGGTCGCCGCCCATGCGCTCGAAGCCCGGCAGCACGATGCGCGCGTCGCGGCGGTTCGCGGCCTCTTCTCTGTCCGCGAGGTCCCTCCGCTCCGCGAGCCGCGCGAGCGCGTCGACCTGGGCCTTGCGGTCGCCGGCGGACGACTTGTCCCGCTTCTGCTTCGTCCGCGACTTGCCCTTGCCCCCGGAGTCCATGGCCTCGAGGCCCTTGCGCGCGGCGAGGTCCGTGCCGAAGCCCTTGGCGTTGATCGGGTAGTTGAAGGGCAGCGACATCTGGAGGTGGGGCATGTTGCCGCCGTAGCGGCCGTCGGTGATCATGGACTGGGACGCCTCCGCGGGCTTCGGGAGCTCCGCGGGGCCGCCGGACGGCGCCCACATGCCCCGGACCTCCTCCGCGCACTGGAGCTTCGCGGCCCGCAGGTCGCGGATCGTGTCCAACTCGCGGCCCGCGGCCTTGCGGAGCTCCTTCGCCGGGGGTTCCGCGTCGCCGTCGACGACGGCCAACACCTCGCCGCTCGGCGGCTCCGGCGGCGCGAGGGGCTCGCCGTGGAGCAGCACGGTCATGGACTTGCCCGGCGCGAGGTCACGAGCGTCCTTGATCACCGACACGCCGTTGGCCATCCACTTCTCGACCTGGACCATGACCGCGTCCTTGCCCTTGTGGAGCTCCGTCGGCGCGCCCTTCTTGAGGCCCTCGCGGACCTTGAGCCGCGCGACGGGGCTCAGCATGTTCGACGCCTCGGCGATGTCGCGGTTGCGGATGAGCTCGATGAAGAGCTGGTGGAGCACGGCCGCGGTGAAGTTGAAGACGGCGGCCTGCTCGCCGCCGGCGGCGGACTGCTGGCCGAGGTCGCTGAGCACGGAGCCCTTCTTCGGCGGGTCGACTTCCGTGAGCGTGTAGGACAGCGTGTGTCTTTCCGGCTCCTCGCCCTCCTCCACGGGCCCCGCGACCGTCGCGCGGACCACCAGCGTGCCGCTGCCCTGGGGCGGCGCCGTCCACGCGAGCTCGACCTCGGGCCGCGCGTGAGCGCCG
>NW_008706709.1:0-1034 GCF_000186865.1 Aureococcus anophagefferens
ACTCGCGGCCAGTCGTGGGTCGCGCGGATCCCGACGGACGGGCCCGTGCACGTCGCCCTGGCCGTCGGCGCCGGCGTCCTCGACCGGGCCGGCGCGCGGCTCCGCGTCTGGAACTGCTCCGCCTCCGCCAAGGCCATCGGCGGCGTCGCGGACGAGCCCGGGGCGCTGGGCGCGAGGTCCATCGAGGTCGAGGTCGACGGGGCGCTGGTCTTCGCGGGCGAGCTGCCGCGGCGGGCCCGCGACGCCAAGGGCTCGGGTTGGTTCGACGTGGCGCTGAAACCGGCGGCGGTTCCGGCGGAGCTCGCGGCGGCCGCCCCCGCGCCGGCCGCGGAGGCCGCGCCGACGCCCGCGGAGGAGGCGCCGCCCGCGCCGAAGCCCGCGCCCCTCGAGACGCCCCCGGCGACGACGGGCGGGGCGGCCGCCGCGCTCGTGACGCCCGACGACGCCGAGGCGTCGGGCACCGTCGCCGACGCGAGCGCGACGCTCGTGACGCCCGAGGCGCCGGCGAAGGTCCCCGACGCCGACGCGCCGGCCAAGGTCTCCGACGCGTCGCTCTGGCTCGCCAAGCCGACGCCGCGCGGCGCCGCGGCGTTGGACCTCGCGTCGCCGCCGAAGCCGAAGCCCACGCCGCGGTCGCGGCGGCCGCGGACGCAGGGACCGGAGGAGCCCGAGGACGACGAGGCGGCGGCGGCGGAGCCGGCGCCGGCGGCGCCGCGGCCGTCGCGGCCGGCGGCCGCGGCGGACGCTCTCGCAGGTCCCTCGGACGCGCTCGGCGCGGCGCTCCGCGGGGAGCTGCCGCGGCGGAAGCCGCGCAACGAGGCGAGCCTCCTCGAGTCCTGGGACTCGCTCGCGCAGTTCTCGTCGAAGAGCCGGTCGCGGCTCGCGCGCGCGGGCGCGTCCGCGCTCGGCGACTCCTTCGCCGACTCCGTCGCCGGGGCGCCCGGCGACGCGGACTCCTTCGTCGAGGACGACGACGACGAGCCCTTCGAGGGCGCGCCCACGCTGCCGAGCGGCCGCGTGCTGACGGTGCAGAT
>NW_008706710.1:0-1032 GCF_000186865.1 Aureococcus anophagefferens
TTGTGCAGACGTCGGCGCCCAAAGCTTGTCGAGCCGGCAGCGCGCCAAAGCTTGTCGCGCCGACCGCCCGTCGACGCAGCGCTCAGGTCTCGCCGTCACGTCACGGACGTAGCAACGGCGCGGCTCGAGGGCTGCGTCGCGCAACGAATGCATCTCGTTGCGCGCGGAGCTGGCGCCGCCCCAGCAACGGCGCGGCTCGAGAGCAGCCCGTAGCAGCCCCGCAGCGTTCCGCAGCAGCTTCAGCACCTGACGGCACGGCGCGACGATGACGCGACATCATCGGACGGATTTGGAGCCACGGAACGTGAATGCGCTCGCAAAAACGTGCACTAGCGTCGAACGCAGCCGACGCCGCAGGATGGAGCTCTGCTTAGGCGAGAGCGTTGGAGCGTTTGCTGTCGAAATCAGCAAAGACTTCAGCGTTTGCAGGCGATTCTGTGGCTCGGGCTGCCCGAGAGCGGCTTATTCACTTTGGGTTCACCGCCTTGGTTTGCATCATCCCTATGTGGTACCCCCTTGGTTTGCACTGCTTTATTCACTTTCCCGGTATCCGCAGCCGGTCATCCTGCTCGGACACGGATCCACGCAACCGCGCGGGCATCCTCTCGAGCATTGGACGCTCGCAGAAGGGCGTGTCCACCGGGGCGCGTTGCTTTCCGTGGGCTCGAACCCCCTCGACACACGTCACGTCGCCGACCGCCGAAGCACAGATCCCATGGGCAACTGCCAGGGCTCCGAGGCGAAGGGCGGCTGCTGCGTGCTGGTCTGGGCGGGCTTCGACATCGCCTTTGGGATCATCGGCATGGTCATGAGCTTCGTCATCATGGCCCTCTCCGTCGGGCTCCGGGTCCAGCCCTTTGGGGCGCTCGCGTTCCCGCTGCTCTTCGCCGGTCTGCTGTCGCTCGTCTCCGCGTCGATGGTCGCGTGCTGCCAGTTCCGCCACCGCGCGGTCGCGGGCGCCGCGCTCCTCGCGGGACTGCTGGCCTTCATCAGCCTCTGCCTCCTGGGCGGGGACCACACGCCCTGCGCGGA
>NW_008706711.1:0-1032 GCF_000186865.1 Aureococcus anophagefferens
CGGGCAAGCGGCTCCGCGCGGCCACGGCGGCGGTCTTCGCCGGCGACGGCGCCGCGGCGCTCCGCGAGGACCGCGCGGCCGCGGCGCTCCGCGTCCTCGCGGAGGCCGCGGGCGTCGACCTCGCCGCGGCGGAGAAGCACCGGCTCTGGCGCTGGTCCGCGGAGCCCCGGGGCTGGCCCCGCGCCGCCGCGGACGCGGAGGCCGTCGCCGCGTTCCTCGCCGCCGCGCGCTCGACCGCGTCGCTCGCGGGCGCGCCGGCGGCCGCGACGCTCGCGGGGGCCGCGGCGGCCCTCGCGGCGACGGCCGGCGACGCGGCCGGGCGCCGCGAGGCCTGCGACGCCCTCGCGACGGCCGCCTGGGCCCGCGCGGCGGGCCGGCCGTTCCCCGCGGCCGCCGTCTTCGGCCGATTGGCCGCGCGGTGGGCGGCCGCGCGGCGCGCCGCGGCCGAGGCCTGGGCGGACCGCGCCGTGGACCTGAGCCCCGGCGACGGCGACGGCGACGGCGACGACCCCGCCGCCGCGATGGACGACGACGGCGCGGACCGCTCGATCGTGCTCTGGGCCGCGGACGACGACGGCGCGGGCGGCCCGACGGCGCTCGACGGCTGGGCCGCGCTCCAGTGCTGCCAGCTCTGGGACCCGTCCCTGGCCCGCGACGAGTGCGCCGTCGTCGCCCTGCTCGCGGACGCCGACGCGGGGCGGGCCGCGGGCGGCGACCTCGGGCCGCGGCTCGAGCGGCTCGCGGCGGGGCTCTGCGCGCGGTCCGCGCGGCCGCCGACGGACGCGGCGCCCTACGCCTACGTCGCCTGGGCGCGCGCCGCGGGCCCCGAAGCGCTGCGCGACGCCGTGCGCGTGTCGCTGCCCGGCGTCGTCGCCGCGTGGGCCGCCGCGGCCCTCGGCCGCCGCGGCGCGGGCGCCGTCGACGCCGCGGCGCGCGCGTTCGCGCTCGCGCCGCCCCCCGGCGCGGCCTTCGAGTGCGGCGGCGACGCGGACTGCGCCGTCGCCGGCGCGCCCCTCGCGCGCGCCGCGCTGC
>NW_008706712.1:0-1031 GCF_000186865.1 Aureococcus anophagefferens
GGCGTGCTGGGCACGAAGAGCGCCTTCCTCTGCGGCCTGGGCTGGAGCGGGCTGACCATGGTGCCGGCCTGGCAGCATGCCTACGAGCACCCGCACCGGCTCGCGCTGGCGCTCTTCTACGCCATGGACGCGCTGAGCATCTGCTTCAATTTGGCGACGATGGCGCTGTCGACGTGGTGCATGGTCAACGGGCCCATGCTCGCGATCCGCGGGCCGCTGCGTGGAGATCAAATATTCAACCCGACTTCAATGTGAGCGTATTCGACGGTTTCGACACGAGCTCTTCGTCTGTGCGTCGAGAACTCGATGAGAGCAATCGATCCGTCCAAAAATCAGCCGAATCGACTTTGATGTGACCGAGCTCGAGAATTTCAAAGTTTGGCCGGGACGTCCCAAACAAGTGGTTGAATTCCACACAGGCGGCCCGTCGGGGAGCATGGGCCGGGCCGTCGCGGGCATGTACGCGGAGCGCAAGTGGGCCCTGCGGAGCTTCTGGACGGGCAACCTGAGCATCCTCCTCGCGTCCGTGGCGCTGGGCTGGGTCAAGTTCGAGGTCGAGATCGCCGTCGCCATCACGGTCATCATCGCCTTCTTCGTCTTCCTGCTGGGCTACTACATCAAGCAGGTCACGCGGCCGCGCTTCCGCCTCCCGGCGAACACGGTGGGCAAGCGGCCCCAGACGCGGAATCCCGAGGAGGAGGCGGACCGCGCGCCCCGGGGCCTCATCGGGTCGGGCGACTTCGACGACCTCGAGCGCGCGGCGAGCCCGGCGAGGCCCCGGCTCGGCGCGAGGTAAGGGGCGCCGCCGGAGGAACGAGATTACGCGGGCGCGAACCGGTCGGGCAGGTGGTCCACCTGGACCGCGGCGGCCGCGGCGGCCGCGAGCGGCGCGTCGCCGCGGTACTCCGGCGGCCCGCCCGGCGCGAAGAGCGCGCAGGGCGCGTCCGGCGACGACGTGCCGAGCGCGAGGAGCGTCGCGAGGTCGTCGCGCGCGTCGCGGTCCGCGTCGAACCGGGCCTCCATTTCCGCGA
>NW_008706713.1:0-1030 GCF_000186865.1 Aureococcus anophagefferens
ACGCGTCGTTCGAACGCTGCGCGGCGAACCACTCCGGCGGCGCCATCTACGCGTATCTTAGCGAGGTGACGCTGCGGAACGTTTCTTTTGCGCGGACCTCCGCCGGGGTAGGAGGCGGCGCAATTGCAATTTGGGGGGGCGAGGCGACGATCGTCGCCAGCACGTTCGTAGGGACGCAAAGCTCGTTCACTGGCGGCGCCCTCTGCTGCGCGAAGTCGAACTGCAGCGTCTCGCGCTCGCTCTTCCGATCGACGAGCGCGGGGGAAGGGGGTGGTGCCGTCGCGTTCGAAGGCGGCGGGTCCGGCGGGTACGGTCCGGCGGCGCGGTCGCTCGAGCTCGAGGACACGGTCTTCGAAGGCACCGCCGCGAACCACTACGGCGGCGCGGTCCTCGTGTCCGGGGGCGCCGTGGCGGCCGTCGGCGTGACCTTCGACCGGTGCGCCGCGGCGGTCGGCGGCGCCGTCCACCTGGAAAGCAGCAAAGGGTATTCTGGCGTATCGCCCATCGAGAGCGACCTCGACCTGCGGCGCTGCACATTCTCTTCCTGTCGGGCGACGACCGGCGACGGCGGCGGCGTTAACGTGGTGAGCGCGGGCCGCGTGACCCTCGGTCCGGGCCTCGTCTTCCGCGGCAACGTCGCGGAAACGGGCGGCGGCGGCGGCGCGTACCTCCGCAACATCTCCGAGTCCCTCGTCGTCCGCGACGCGGTCTTTGCGGAGAACCGGTGCCGCTCGCGCGGCGGCGGCCTCTTCGTCGAATTCCAAGCGCCAAAGCCGCGCGTCGAGTGCGCGCGCTGCCCGGTCGAGATAGATCCCTACTCCCGACAGCCCTGCGCGTACGCGAAGAACGGCACCTGGCGAAGCTGGGACGTGAGCAGCGACGTCGCCGTCGTGGGGTCGACCTTCGTCGGCAACGAGGCCAACTTCTCCGCCGGCGGGCTCGGTGTTACCGGCGGCGCCCGCATGGCCCTCGAGGATACGTCGTTCCATCGCAACTCCGCGCGGATCAGCGTCCCGCGGCCGTGACGCTT
>NW_008706714.1:0-1030 GCF_000186865.1 Aureococcus anophagefferens
GCATCGACGCGCGCATGAACCGCCTCGACGGCAAGATGGGCCAGTTCGCCGCGCGCGCCATCGCCGCGAACAAGACGCTCACGTACCTGGACCTGCGCTACAACAACATCGACGACGACGGCGGCGTCGCTCTGGCCAAAGCGTTGAAGAAGAACGAGTCGCTGACGCTCGTGTCCCTCGCGCAGAATCGGCTGGGCCCGAACGCGGGCGACGCGCTCGGGTCGATGATGCGGCGGAACATCACGATCCGCACGTTGAACTTGGCGGACAACCAGCTCGGCCCCTGCCTCTCCTACAGCAACGAGTACACGCGCGACTTCCTGCCGTCGTCGGGCCCGAAGATCTGCCACGCGCTCCGCGTCAACGGCACGATCACCGCGCTCGACGTGTCGAACAACCGCCTCGGCGCCGACGCCGCGCAGGCGCTCGACCAGTCGTTCCGGCGGAACCCGCAGTCGGCGCTCCGGACCCTGGGCTTCGCGGGCAACGAGCTCCGCGCCGACGGCGGGAAGCACCTGGCCCACGCGCTGCGGAGCCGCGTGCAGCTCACGCACCTGGACGCGTCGCGGAACCGCTTCGGCGCGGGCCTGTGTGGAAATCAACCAGTGGAATGGACGCGTCCAGCAAAACTTCAAACCTCTCTATCTCGGTCAAATCGAAGTCGATTCGGCTGATTTTTGGACGAATCGATTGCTCTCGTCGAGTTCTCGACTATAGCCGAAGAGCTTGCGTCGAAACTGTCGCATACACTCACATTGAAGTCGGGTTGAAGATTTGAATTCCACACAGGCGCGGGCGTCGGCGTCGCGTTCGCCGCGGCCCTCAAGAAGAACCACCACCTCGTGCACCTCGATCTGAAGGAGAACGGCCTGGGCACGAAGAGCGGCCGCGGGTTGGCCCTGGCCCTCCAGGAGAACAAGAGCCTCGCGTCGCTGGATTTGGCCGCGAACGGCTTCGGCCCGGACGTGCTTCGGAGCTTCTCCGCGGCGCTTCTGAAGGCGCCGGGGCTCACCTATCTCAACCTCGCGCG
>NW_008706715.1:0-1030 GCF_000186865.1 Aureococcus anophagefferens
CCGCGGGCGGCTCCGCGACGCGCAAGCTCGACGCCGCGCGCCACTACCGCGCGCTCGGGCTGCCGTCGACGGCGGGCACGCCGGACATCAAGAAGACGTACCGCGACCTCGCGCGGCGCCACCACCCGGACAAGCACCGGCGGCCCGACTCCGTCCGCAAGGCGTCCGCGACCATGCAGGCGCTCAACTCCGCGTACCAGGCGCTCAAGGACGGGCCGAACCGCCGCCAGTACCGCGCGGACGTCCTCGCGGGCCGCTCCGACTAAAGCACACAGGACTACTTCTTAGCGGCACGCGCCTTCTTCTTCGGCGCCGGCTTCGCCTCCGCGGCCGCGGCCGGCGCCGCGGCGCCGTTCTTCTTCTCCGTCTGCTTCGCCTCCGCCTCCGCGGCCGGCGCCGAGGCGCCGTCCTTCTCCGAGACGCCGTTCGCCGGCGCCTCCGCGGCGGCGGCCGCGGCGCGCGCCGCGCGGAGCTGGACCCGGAGCTCGGGGACCCGGAGCCCCTCGACGTCCAGGCCGCGGTCCAGGCACTCGGCGACGAGGTCCGCCTTGCGCATCTTCGACAGGGGCGCGGCCGCGGCGACCGTCGCCGCCAGGTCCCGCCGCGCGGCCTCGGCGTCCGCGACGGCGCCGTCGACCGCGACGTCCGCCGGCGCGTCGCGGCGCGCGTCTTCGAGGCTCCTGCGCAGCTCCGCCTCGGTGGCGCCCGCGCGCTCGAGGGCGTCCGTCGCGCGCTTCGCGGCGTCGGCGGCGGCGCGCTCCGCGGCCTCGACGCGCGCGCGCATAGCCGCCAAGACGCCGTCCGTGGCGTCGCGCTCCGCGGCGGCCGCGCTCGCCTTGCCCTCGGCGAGCTCGCGCTGGCGCGCGGCGTTGGCGGCCTCGTCGGCGAGCTTCGCCGCGGCGGCCTCGGCGTCGACGAGGCGCGTCTCGAGGGCCAGGGCCCTTTCTTTCGCCTCGGCGACGTCGGCGACCGTCGCGGTCTCGCGCGCGGCCGTCGCGGCCATCTCCCGCGCGGTCGCCTCGCAGCGCCG
>NW_008706716.1:0-1024 GCF_000186865.1 Aureococcus anophagefferens
CCGGCGCCGAGGACCCAGCCGGGGCCGAGCGTGCTCCGCGCCACGGCGCGCGCGTCGAGGCTCGCCTAGACTCGAGAATTTCACAGCGCGAAAAAAGAGATCGCGACCCGTCCAAAGCGAGCTCGACACCCGGCCCGCTCGAGCGCGTGAGAGACCCGGCTCGAGCGGGTAAAAAGACCCGGCTCGCTCGCGCGCCCCTCGTCCCTCGCGACGTCCGCCGCCGCCGGGAGGCTCCGGCCCGCGTCGCCGCTGCGGTCGACCTCGACGACGCCGCGCTCCACCTGGGGGATGCTCTCCGCGAACTCCCGGGGAAGACGCCGCGAGGACGCGCGAAGAAGAGGCCGCTCGCGTCGGAGTCGTCGGCGATGCGCGCGCCGCGCGGCGCCGTCCGGAGCCGCTCGCCCGGCGCCTGCGCGCGAATCAGACTTCGGTGACTTCGGTGGAAAGCTTCGACGCCGCGTCCGGAAATCAATGTCTCCGGTGGATAACTTGCGTCCAAAAATCGGCCGAAACGACGGAGCTCGAGAGTTTTCGGCCGCGCGTCTCGCTCGAGACGCGGCCCCGCGACGAGGTCCACGCGCACGGCCCGCAGCGCCGCGAGCGGCTCCACGTCGACGGCCGGGTGCCGCGCCGCGACGAGGGCGAGCGCGCGCGCGAAGCCCGCGGCGTCGCGCGCGGGCGGCGGCGAGTCCGGGAGCCCCTTCGCCGGCGGCCCCGCGCCTAGGGAAACACGAGTACAAAAAACCGAAACCGCCCCCAATAAACGACGCACCCCCGTCGACGCCGCGCCGCCGCAGCAGCGCGTCCTCCGCGGCGTCGAGCGCGCCGTCGAGCGTCGCGAAGAACTCGACGTCGAAGCCGCCGCCCTCCGCGACGGCCCGCAGCCCCCGCGCGACGTCCGCGCCGCAGGCCGCGCAGGACACGGCGGCGCCCGCGGCCCGCGCGGCCCGGAGGACCTGCGCGACGACGTCGCCCGCCGCGCCGTCGAGGCCGTAGCAGAGCTTGAGGTCGAGGACGAGCGACT
>NW_008706717.1:0-1023 GCF_000186865.1 Aureococcus anophagefferens
TTTAGAGTGGGCAATTCAATCTTTCTAAATTAATGACATTTTAAATTTGGCCGACTTCTAGGAGCTTGAAGGGCATTTTGAAGGAGCTTGAAATGCAAGTTGACAAGGTAAGCGGCGGCGTTGCAGTTTTCCCTGAAGACTTCATTTTGCTATTTTGAGGGAGCTTGAAGGGCAGTTTACTAGGGCGAGGCAGTGGGGGGAATCAAAATCGCAAAATCGTAAGGGGTTTGCACAGGACGCCAAGGACACTTCCCCCCAACGGCCTCTCCAGCCCCGTCAACGGCCTCCCAACGGATAGTCCCCAGGGGCAGTCCGGCCTCAACGTGGCCAAAGATACCTATCGCCAGCTGCACCACGCGATGGGGCAGCCTCCTCGACGGGTGCCAGTGGGTCGACGCCTCGCACGGCAACGAGGTCCACCACACGGCGTCGGGCTTTTGCAAGTCCCGGTCGGGGGGATTCGTCACCCTGTGTGGCGCCTGCGTCGCCGGCTTCTCGTCGGCGCAGAAGACGACCGCGCTTTCCACTTTCGAGGCCGAGCTCTACGCGCTCGTCGTCATCGTACGGCTTATCCCGCCGGCGGATATGTTAGTCGCTCGCGTTCTCGATCATCATGATGCGCGCGACGGCCATCAAGTCGCCGACGGTCGCGCCGGCGGCGACGATGTGCTGCTCGACGCGACGCTCGAAGTGGTCCAGGTAGGCCTCGTAGGTGTCGAAGGAGTGGCGTGGTCGCCGCCGTCGGCTGGTGGGCGGTACCCGACGACGGCGCCTCGGCCCGGCTCGGCTCGTCCGGCGGCCTCGACACAACAACAACTGTGCCTCAGGACTCTAGGCCCGGCTTAGGTCGGCGTAGGACCCGGCCTGGTGCTCGAAGCCCGGCGGGCGGTCGCCCTTGATGCACCAGGCGACGTGCGACTTGCGCTTCTCCGCGAAGTCGAAGTCCGCGTATTTCGCGTAGTCCGCGATGGGCCGCGCGGTGCCGAGGCCGTAGACGTCGAGGTGCCCACGAGCGTCGCCGCC
>NW_008706718.1:0-1023 GCF_000186865.1 Aureococcus anophagefferens
ACTCCGCGAGGACCTTGTGCCGGCCGGCCGCGACCGCAAATTCACCGCTCGCAGCGCAGCGACCACGCCCCCTACGCGCGACGCGCGGTCGAGGCTACCGCCGCCCCGTCCCCCACCGACCGCCACGCGTGCTCCATTACCCGCCGCGGGAGGTGGCTGCTGGCTCCACTACAGTAATGTCAATCTATAGCTAGTCTCCAAATCGCATCAGCGAGTACTCTGGGCGCCTCGGACTGCTGCTGGGCGCGTCCTGGGCGCGTCCGGGGCGCGTCCGGGCGTCCGGCGTGTCCGCCGGGCGTCCGGGCGCGTCCGGGGCGCGTCCGGGCGCGAACCCCCCGCGTCCTCCAGTGAGTCAACGTGACACGCTGAACACGCCGTGAAGCACCTGGGAGCCTTGGCGCCCAGAAGCAGGCGTGCCGTCGCGAGTGCGGGTTACGAAACAAGACGCCTTACCAGCGCACCGAGGTCGCGCGTCGCCGTGGACGCGACGAAGAGCCCCGAGACCGCCGCGAGCGCGGCGAGCCACGCGTCGGGGCCCGCGCTCTTCGGGTGGGCGCCCTCGGATTTCCGCCGCAGCCGCAGCAGCGCGACGGGCGGGAAGAGCCCCCAGAGCAGGGCCACGGGGTAGGCCCCCGCCCAGTCCATGGCCGCGAAGAACACGCCCGGCGACGTGAGCGCGACGCCAACGGCGGGCAGCGCCGCGAGGAGCGCCGCGAGCTCGCGCCGGGCGACGGCCTCGGGCACGTCGGACCGGAGCGCGAGCGCGGAGCCGAGGGCCGTCGTCGCGACGGCGGACGCCGCGAGCGCCGCCGTCGCCGCGCGCGTCGCCGGCGCCGCGAGGAGGACGTCGACGGGGTCGACGCGCGGCGCGCCGAGGCCGAGGCCGAGGTAGGCCCACGCGACCTCCAGGAGGAGCGGGCACAGCGACCCGAACGCGAGCGCGAGGCGGACGCGCCGCGGGTCGCCGTCGAGGAGCCCGCTCACCGTGGGCACGGTCTCCGCGAAGACGAGGAGCTGGAGCAC
>NW_008706719.1:0-1022 GCF_000186865.1 Aureococcus anophagefferens
CGAACTCGCTCCGCCGTCGCGCGAGGACGCGCCGCTCGGCCGTCCGCGCGCAATTTTGCATCGACCGATCACCATCGCTGTGTTCCGTCGGACGCATCGGCATCATGGAGCTCGTCGAGGGCGACCCTCACGGTTTTGGACGACCGCGCGCCGCGCGACGCTCGCCGAGATCGTCGCGACCGAGAACCAGCGGACGGCCACCGCGGCCCTGATGCGGCCCCGTCCGCGCCTCGCTCGGGGCCTCTGTCGGTCGCGCGTCCATCGCCAGTTACGAACGTCGCCGCGGGTTGCTGGGCAGATGCAGAGAGAGCCTTTTGGCACGCCCAGGGTCCCAAAACGGCTGTATTTTCACCTAAATTCATGCCAATATGGCTCGTTTGAGCGGCAGCTTGGCCCAGCTGGCTTTCTGCCAGCCCCGTTGTGTTTCTCCTACCTACGCCCCTGGAGCCTCGCGGCTCCTCCTGGGCTTGCTGGTCGCAGGCCAGCTACTTTTTTTGGCCAAACAGGCCAATTTTGGGCATCTTCTCAGCACAGGACCACTCATGATGATGGTGCTTCGGTACTACTCTCACGGAGTTCGAGGGACGCAGCAAGGTCCCCACCTTCTTTCTTTTACGCCTCCGGCGCCTTCGGCGCCTCTTCGGCGCCTCCGGCGCCGTTCCGGCGCCTTCGGCGCCGGTTTTTTTCTTTTTTTTTCCTCTTTTTTTCTCTTTTTTTGGTCTCTGCCAGCATGAAAAAAGTGCCGCATTTCGCCACGGGAGGGCATTCGCGAGACGAGCTCGGCCCTCTCCGGGCGCGAATATCCAGTCGTCGTCAATTTGAGCTCAAGTGCCTGTTCTGGGTATGTCGACGCCTACGAAGGACATCTGCATCGTGTGCAACGGGCCGACGATCTTGCCAACCGGGAACGAGCAGCTTGCCGTGTTTATTTGCGAAGGTTGCGCCGGAGAAGTTCACGGAAAGTGCTCGGGTCTTTGGGCGACGCCAGCGAATCAAGAAGCGCACTACTATTGCGCGACCTG
>NW_008706720.1:0-1021 GCF_000186865.1 Aureococcus anophagefferens
CGAGTCGGACGCGGGCGACCGACCCGGAGCCTAATCGTCGCCCTAGACTAGCGCCGCGCCGCCGAGCCCCGCCAGGAGCGGGAGCGCGGCCCCGACCGCGGCGACGTAGGCCGCGAGCCCCGCGGCGATGGCCATCGGGAGCGCCGGCACGGAGTCGCCGCCGCTCCGGTGCGACCAGACGACGTTCGCGACGTTGCCCAGCAGGACGCCGGCGGCCGTCGCGGCCGCGGGCGCGGCGCCGCGCATCGCGGCGCGGCCGGCGACGACGCCGTAGAAGAGGAAGTCGCCCGTGCCTGCGGCCGCGGGCGTCGCCGAGGCGCCGCGCGCCGGCGCGCGGGGCGGTCGCTCGTCCGACCGTCGCGCGCGACGGCCGGGGCGCGCGGAGCGCTCCGCGCGGGGCGCGCGCCGAGGTTGAAGCCGCTGGGCGTCTCGTAGATGAGCCCCGGCGGGAAGCCGTGGGGCTCGGACATCCAGATGCGCTCCTGGCGCCGGTCGAGGACGAGGCGGAAGGGCCCGCACGGCGCCTGCACGGCCTGGGGGCGACGCGGGTCGGCTGCGCCGCCGCGGCGGCGACCGCGCGACGCGCGACCGCGCGGCCCGGTCCCTCGGGCGACGGCGCGCGCGCCCCCCCGGTCGCCGGCGCCGCCGCGCGCGAAGAGGTCCCAGACGACCTACGGGGCGCGTCGGTGGCGATCGACGACCGCCTCCCCGACGTCGCTCGACGCTCGTCGCTTCGGGGCGCCGCCGGCGACGAGCGCGCCGAGCGTCGCCCAGAGGCTCCGCTCGTCGAGGCAGAGGAAGGGCCAGGCGAGCGCCGCGCAGACGACGACGAGCGCCGGGTGCGCGAGGGCCTCGGGCGCGCCGTGCTCCGGCGCCTGCGCGGCGGGCCGGGGTCGCGCGCGCCGCGCGCCGTCGCGGCGCGGGCCGCGCGCGAAGACGACGGCCCACGCGCAGCCGCCGCCGGCCTGCGCCGCGGCCGCGGCCGCGGTCGGCCAGTCGAGCGCGCCCCGCGCGCACCAGA
>NW_008706721.1:0-1020 GCF_000186865.1 Aureococcus anophagefferens
CCGCCGCCGCCCGCGCCGCCCCGCGAGACGCGCGCGTCGCTCGAGGAGACGCGCGAGCTCGAGGCGCTCCTGCGGCGCCTGCGCCTCACGCGGTTCCTCGACGCCTTCCGCCGCGAGGAGGTCGCCGACGCGGACCTCGGCCTCCTCGACGAGGACCTCCTCAAGGAGCTCGGGCTGCCCTTCGGGCCCCTCGCGCGTTTCTCGCGCGCGCTCGCGGACCGCAAGCGCGCCGGGCCGCCGGCGGTCCCCGCGGCGGTCTCGCCCTTGGTCATCGACGACGCGCCGCCCGCGCGCGCGGAGGTCAAGGCCTACCTCGCCGAGGCCTGGATCCAGCGGCCCGCGTTCGTCAAGGTCCTCTTCAAGGCCCAGGTCGACCGCGCCACGGCGCTCGAGCTCTCGCGCGACGACCTCCTCACCCTCGTCGACGCCGACGCCGCGGACCTCCTCCTCCAGTGGCAGCGCGAGACGCGCGCCGCCGCCTAGCGGGTCCAAGGCGGGATTTAGGGGGGGGGCACGGAGGCGGGAGGCGCGGCGCGCCGGCGGGAGGCGCGGCGCTAGAGGTCCTCGCCCTCGCGCGGCGAGTAGGCGACGACGTAGCCGACCTGCGTCTCGCCGTCGATGACGATGCCGATGGCCGCGAGCGACTCGTGGGAGCCGATGTACTTCTCGTTCGGCGTCCAGGTCTCGTTGGAGGCGTTGGAGCCGTCGGGCGACGGCGGGTCGTCGACCGCGGGCGCGCCGGCGGCGTCGGCGGGCAGCACCTCGAGCGCGCCGAGGCGCCGCGCGTCGTCGCCGTCGGCCGCGGGCGCGCCGGCGTCGCTGTCGCGCGGCAGGAGCGCGTGCTGCGGGTAGGCCGGCGGCGGGCGCGCGTCGGCGACGAGGATGCGCAGCAGCTCCGTCTCGTTCATGTCCTCTTCGTCGTCGTCTTCGTAGAGCACGCGGAACCACTTTTTCTTGTCGTCGTAGTCCACGACCTCGCCGGCGAAGAACTTCATAAAGCGCGTTGTCGCTCACGAACTC
>NW_008706722.1:0-1018 GCF_000186865.1 Aureococcus anophagefferens
TGCCGACGTCTCCGCCGTCCATGGTCCCGAGCTCGTCGCCCACGGAGGTGCCGACAGGTGCGAGCCGTCGTGGAAACCACAAACCGTCACTCGATCTCCCTCTAGGCGTGCCGACGACGCGGCCGAGCGCGCCGCCGACGGCCGAGCCGACGTCCGTGCCCACGACGCCGCCGTCGCCCGCGCCGTCCGCGCCGAACCCGACGCCCGTGCCTAGCGTCACGCCCGTGCCCAGCGGCATGCCGTCCCCGCAGCCCAGCGCCATGTCCGCGCCCGCGTCCGAAAAACAACGAAACTCGCGCGGGACGCGACGCTCGCGTAGGCCGACGCGGCAGGAGACGCCCACGCCCACGCAAACGTACCTGCCGACGCGGCCCGCGCGGCCGCTCGTCATCACCGTGCGGTCGTCGCTCATCTTCGCGAGCCTCGACGCCGCGGCGTTCAACGCCGACGCGGCGGCCGCGGCGGAGTTCGCGCGGCTCGTCGCGCGCGCGAGCCGCGACGTCGACGCGCGCGACGTCTCCGACGTCCGCGCGACGGCCTGGACGAGCGACAGACGGCGGCTCGACCGGCGGCGGCTCGCGGCGGCGGCCAAGGTCGCCTACGCCGCGGAGGTGTCGACGTTCGCCTTCGGGACGAACGCGGGGCCCGAGGCCGAGACGGCTGCGGTGCTCGCCGACTTCGAGGCGGACCTCGCCGCCGCGGTGTCCGGCGGCTGGGCGGCCCTCGTCGAGAACGTCACGGGCGACGCGAACGCGTCCGCGTGGCTCGCCATCGACGCGGCCGCGTCGCTCGACGCCGTCGCCGCGAGCTACTCGAACTTCACGTCGCCGTCGCCGTCCGACGACGACGGCGGCGCGCCCTGGGACGTCTTCTACGGCGTCACCGCCGCCGTCGGCGTCGTGGCCGTCGCCGCGTCCGTCGCGACGACGGCATGGCTGCGGAGGGGCTGCGCCGCGCGGCTGAAACCCGCGCGGCGCGTCCAGCCCATCATCCCCGAGGCGAAGCTCGAGGGCTACAA
>NW_008706723.1:0-1015 GCF_000186865.1 Aureococcus anophagefferens
GGTGATCGTCGCGGCGTAGCGCGCGAGGACGCGCTCGGCGGCGGGCGTCGTCGCGCGCCAGGCGAGGCCGCCGTCGACCCAGTCGCAGACGAGGCCCTCCGCGGCCTGGCGCCGCGCGGCGTCCGGCGCTCCGGACCCGAGGCCCGCGGACGCGACGGCCGCGAGCATGGGCACGGCGTCGAGCACGTCGTCGAAGTCGTCGCCCAGCACGCGCCGGCCGCGCTTCGGCGACCGGCGCCGCGCGCTCCGCGTCGCCGCGGCGCACGCCTCCGCGACGGCGCGGTAGGAGAACCCGTCCATCTGCGCCGCGAGATCCAAAAAGTCCAGGTCGTCCGCCGGGTCCGCGACGCCGCGCGCGATGGCCCGCGCGCGGTCGGCCTGCGTCGGCGGCGCCACGTGGAGCATCTGGTCGAAGGCCGCGAGGCCGTCGGCGACGCGCGTCGTCCGCCGCCGCCGCGGCCCCCGCGGCGCCGCGGGAAGCGCGTGGGGCGCGCTGTTCGTGACGACGACGAGGACCCGGTCGTCGCGGTCGGCGCCGCCGAGGTGCGCGAGGACGTCGCCGAGGGCGAGGTCCAGGCCCTTGACGTGGAGCACCGCGGGCGCGAGTTGCCGCGCGCGGTCGTAGTGGCGCCTGGCCTCGCCGAACTTGGACACGGAGAACCGGGAGTAGAGCTCGGCGCCGTGGACCGTCACGAGGTCGCCGCGGCCCCACTCCGCCGCGAGGCACTCGACGAGCGACGTCTTGCCGCAGCCCGGCGGGCCGTACAGGAGCAGCGCGCGGTCGGACCACCGCGGCCCGCCCTCGACCTGGGCAGGAAAAGAGTGATTCAACGTCGCTTCAACGTGAGTGTTCCGCGCGCGCGCGTTCCGGAAAAAAGCATCCACGCTTCGAGACCGTTCCGAGAGATGATCGCTCGTCCAAAAACCAGCCGAAACGAGTGGAAACCGGCCGAGATCGGAGCCTTTGAAGTTGGGAATGTCGCTCTCTTTTCCTGCCCCGCCCTCGACCTCCCGC
>NW_008706724.1:0-1012 GCF_000186865.1 Aureococcus anophagefferens
TGTCCATCCCCAAGGCCCAGTTCCCGAAGTTCGACAAGCTCCGGGAGACGGCCGTCGAGGCCTTTGGCCACGACGTGAAGCTCTTCCGGCCCGCGGACCGCGACGACGGCGACGACCCCTGGCTGCCCATCATCCGCCTCATCCAACAAAAACAACGAAGCGCCGCGCCCGAAACCGATCCCGGCGCGCCCCGGGGCCCCGACGCCGCCGCGCCGCCGCCCTTCGAGCCGCCGAAGAACACGGAGGTCGACGACGACCTCGGCTGGTACGCGTGCCTCAAGGCCTGGGACGAGCGCACGCGCGCGCGCCACGTGTTGAAGGCGACGGAGTTCTCCGACAAGTACGCGGAGACCGTGGGCTGCTACGGCTCCGTCCACGTGCCCGACAGGGCAGCAAAAGAGAGCGAAATTCCCAACTTCAAAGGCTCCGATCTCGGCCATTTTCCACTCGTTTTGGCTGACTTTTGGACGAGCGATCATCTCTTGGAACGGTCTCGAAGCGTGAATGTGTTTTTTTGTAACGCGCGCGCGCTGAACACTCACGTTGAAGCGACGTTGAATCACTCTTGTGCTGCCCAGGTGCCCGACGCGGAGATCGTCAAGTGCCTCGACGCGACCTGGGAGTTCGCGCACCAGGTCGACAACCTGCCGGGCGTCACGGACAAGCTGCTGCGCAAGCTCGCGGTGCTGGCCAAGGTCTACGTCTCCGACGACGTCCTCGTCGCGGGCATCCGCGCGGCCTGGAAGCTGCTCGAGCTGCGCACGCCGAGCAAGATCGCGGAGCGGCTCGTGGAGATGGGGCTCGTTATGTCGCTGCTGACGCTCCTGCGGCGGGGCCTGCCGGACGCGGCGCGCGACGGCGGGACCGTCGCGGCGCGCGAGCGGTGGAACTCCATCGTCGCGAGGCCCGCGGCGTCCAAGGCCGGCGCGGGCGACGGCAAGGCGCGGCGCGCGTCCGTGTCCGGCGCGTCGGAGTCCGGGTCCGCCGTCGCGGAGCGCGGCGCGGCGCCGTG
>NW_008706725.1:0-1011 GCF_000186865.1 Aureococcus anophagefferens
CAGCGCGATCGCCGCTCGGAACGCTGCCATGCTGCGATGTACAATGTATCGATGGCAGCCCGGNCTTTTTTCCAGCTTTACATGTATATCTGAATATCACGGCAAGCTGAAGTGAGTGAGCATGCAACTTTGAACATCCATATATATATGCGTGAGTTGTGCGCGGGGGTTCCCCCGCCGTACGAAAATTAAATGGCTGTCGTCGCGCGAGCGGTGCAGAGGGAAGCATTGACACGGGAATGAGTGGCTCAGCTCGCGCGAGCGCGCCCGAAGGGCGCGCTCTCGCCGCGCCGCAGGCAAGCCCCCCCGGCAGGGGCAAGATGCCGTAGGCGTCTTGTTAACTGCGATGCGTGTAAAGCGTGGAACCTAAGCCACAATGCTCATGGGAGAACTCCCAAGGCTGCCCGCATGGGTTGTCGCCCTGGTCGCGGTCGCAGCTGCGGCGGCGGCACCGGCAACGCCCGAGGAGACGCTGGGCGCCCACGCGGCGCGCTTCGTCGCCAGCCTCGCGGCGGCGGACCGGGCAGCCCTCGACGAGCGCATCGCGCGCAAGCGTTCCCTCGCCGCCGTGCCCGGCCTCCTCCCGGCCCTGCCGGACCACTTCGTGGCGACCGACCGCCGGCGGCTCGAGGACGCGGCGCCGCCCTGCGGCGCCTGGGAGCACTGCCCCTACGACGGCTACTACATGCCCCTCCGGACGCGCGTCGTCGCGGACGGCTCGTCCGTCTTCGTCGAGTACGCGACGTACTTCTGCTACAACGGCTACCTGAGCTGGTGCTCCCAGTGGTACGGCGGCCGGCGCGACGACGCGGGCCGCTTCGAGACGTGCTCCGACGCGTCGGACACGTTCTCGGGCAGCAGCACGTGGACCGTGCTCCTTCGGGACGTCGAGGTCGCCGCGACCTACGTCGACGCCAACGGCGCGACGTCCTACGCGCTCCGGGTCCGCGAGGCGGAGCACGGCTTCGTGGAGCGGGGCGACGACCGCTTCGTCGACGGCAAGTACATGCT
>NW_008706726.1:0-1011 GCF_000186865.1 Aureococcus anophagefferens
TCATGCGTCGAGGTGGTCGGCTCGGAATCGAGGCCATGGCGTCGCCGCGCGCGCGTGAATGCGAGCTCCCCATTGGTCGATTCGGGCTCGAGCTGATGTTGCACTCGACTCAAACCCCCTGGGAAACAATGTAGTTTGCTTGCAGCCGATTCGGGCTGGGGCAATGGGAGAGCGGGCTTTGCGCTGCCCCGTGCGTGCACACCGCGGCGGCCTGGGCCGAGTGCGCCGGTGATCCGGTCCGACTGCCCGCGTTCTCCGCCGCACACTTTTGGGTTTCGTCTGCGGCGCCGCCGGCGTTGCGCGGTCGGGCGTTGAAGAGTCGAGTTCGAGGCCATGGGGCGGCATATGTAGAGCACTCCTCTGGGCCCCCTGGGAGCGGCGCAGCCCAGCCGATACCTATCCGATAGCGGGCAGCACCGGCGCTCATGTCTATCCTTCAGGTGTGCAAGAGCCGCGTGGGCGGTTCCGAGAGCGTCCGGTGCCCCCGCGCGGAGGGGTGATGCGAGGTGCGCCCGGGTCATTTCGCGTGCCGAGGAAGTCCTATACCACCCTGGATTTGATCCGGAGCCGCGGTGCCCATGGGAAGACCTGGAACCGCCAACGCCTCACGCCTGCTGCGAGCCGCGGTGGCCAGTCGCGCTCGGGCGTGTACTCACCGGTGCGGCATAAGCCCACCGGAACGCGGGTCAGTAAGCTCCTGATGTTATTTATTACTAGTATCATATAAAGCGAACTATCCAATCTTATTCGGCTTTCGTTGTATAACCAACATCCTAGAAAAGTTGAGTGTGACTAGCATGCTGGGGGCACCAAGTTGGTTGGCGAGGCGGGCCATTCGGTTGCTATCGATAAGATACGGGAGTTGCAAGAGCCCCCTGTCTTTTCTACGACAAAAAAACCTGCAGTAGTGCGCCTTGATCATATCGATGATGTGCTGCAGTTCGAGCTTGACCTCTTTCAGCTTGTCGCCAGTGCCCTCGATGCCCGTCGTGCAGACCAGTTGGGTTATTG
>NW_008706727.1:0-1011 GCF_000186865.1 Aureococcus anophagefferens
TTGAGGCCCGGACCAACCGGCGGCTTCCGGGCCGACGGACGCTCGGATCTCCTCGAGGCGCAAACCATCTAACGCCTCGTGCGCCTCGCAGAGCAGGGCCGCGGCGACCATGTCCGCGTCGCCGCCGAAGGGCGTCCGCGCGATGTACGCGGCGATGCGCGCGCCGCGCGCTAAAACGAGCTTCGCCTCCGCGGGCGTCGACGTCATCGAGGCCCAGGTGTGCAACAACTTCGTCGCCGCGTGGGCCTTGCGGGAGACGTCGCCCGCCGCGTCGGCGCCCGCGGGGCCGAGGTCCGCCCGCACGCGTTGCCACGCGGCGTCGAAGAGCTCGGATTCCGAGGACGACGTTTTGTCGAAGGCCTCGAGGATCGCGCCCCACCAGCTCGACGAGACCTCGCCCTCGAGCACGTTCGAGAGGACGGCGCGCCGCGTCGGGAAGGCGCCCGACTCGGGGTCGTCGAGGAACTTGGCGCCGTGGACCGCGTGGTCGAACGCGTCGTCCGCCGCTTCCCCGCGCTGGAAGTCGCTGAGGATGGCGTAGGCCTCGTCCTGGCCCGGCCGCACGAGGAAGGGCGTCCACCAGTCGTCGTCGGTCGGGTTGGCGCCGAGGGAGGTCGTGGCGATCGGGACGCCGTTTCCGTTCTTCGGTGGGGTGTTTGTTCGCCGCCGCGTCTGCGCCGGGGGCGCCGGCGCGCGCGTCGTCTGGAGGCCGGGGCAGAGGCCCACGGCCGCCGCGAAGGCGACGACGCCGAGGCGCCGCATGCGCGGACGACGCGGGTGTTGCTTGGCGGCGTGACGGCGCTCGAGCGGTGATCTTAGTGGCGCCTCCTGCTCGAGCTGTGATTATCGTGCCGCTTCGGCGCCACAGCGGCATTATCAACCTGCCATCGGTGCCAACGAGTATCTCCATGGAGTGGCCTGTGGGCCCCCTTCTAGCGTGTTAGTAATGGCGTTTGCCTTTAACTTTTGAAGCTTTTGAAGCTTTTCTTCGTCGACGCACGAACTCAATCT
>NW_008706728.1:0-1011 GCF_000186865.1 Aureococcus anophagefferens
GTCGCCCGCCATGCGGGGTGGGTTGGGAACCGGCTGTCAGTGCGCTTCTGAGCTCTCACAGCCACTCGATCCCGCATACGTATGCGTTTAACACAACGCCGGAAGGATATATATCACGAATAACTAGAGTTAAGATTTAAAATAAGGGGGGTCGACGATGGGCCCCTACTTCGACGACGCCTCACAGAGCGACGGCAGAGAGAAAACATGACCAGCAGAATGCAGGAGGCGGAAGGGTGACTCCACTCAGAGTAGACCGCTCGAGGCTGCGTCGCACCGTCCTCGGGCTGCGCCCTCGGACGGTACTCCTTGCCCCTCGGGTCTACTCTTCACTGCCACGAACACCTCTACAACATCGAGACTTGTGGCGACGACATCGAGGAAGCGAAGGAGCACGTGTGCTCGGTCTTCGAGGAGCGCGAGGGACTGGCGGACGACGGGGGCACCGTCGGCGTCTTTTCGTCCATGGACGTCGCGACCGAAGCCGTCGAAGCGTGCCTGCGATCACACGCGCGGGGCGCGCGCGAGGCCCTCATGGAGCTGCTGGACTGTGATGACGACCATCTCGCACATTTACTCGAAGGGGAGGAACTCACGGAGGAGACAAACTCCTCGAGCTTGAGAGCGGAGCTGAACGCGACGCTGCTGCCCGAGGATCGCGGCAGTTCGTCGTACGCCGTCCACTGGGGCCCGCCGGACGCGGAGCCGGTCGGTTTCGACGGGGAGCTCTTCGCGGCCATCGAATGCGCGACCACCCAGGTGAGCGTCGAAATCGAGACGTGCCCGGTCCAGGATCGCGTGGCCAAGGACCCGAACGACGCGCCCATGATCTCGCGGCCGTGATCCCGCGGCAACGCGTGCGCCCAAGTCCGAGTGTGGTGGCGCTCTAGCACTCCGCCGGTAATCCCCGATGCATGGCTAGTTCTTGCTCGGATTACCTGCCCGGAGGGCATCGCCGCGCGCGAGCAGTCGACCCCGGGCGGGATGTTTAATTTTGTCTGCCATGACGCC
>NW_008706729.1:0-1011 GCF_000186865.1 Aureococcus anophagefferens
CTCTGGAATTTTCCACCACGCGTCGCCATCGGCAAGATTTTGCTTACTTGGACCAGCAACCGCTTCCGACGGCGGGCGCCGCAAGCTCAGCGCGGCCCGTGAGTTAATTGCACCGACCCAGGGGTGTTACAAAAGCAAGCGCTTTGGTTAATTTATTGAAGTAGGAATCGAAAACCTCATCGAATCGTACAAAATTGCATTTACGGCAGTACAATATGTTTCCGGTAACGAGTTAGTGAGTTTAGACCACCTATCATCATCCAGCTAAATAAAAGGGAAATTGCTATGTTGGAACCAATAAGGGTGTATATATACTATGATGGAAACAAGTAGGGTATGAAATGCTATGATGGAACCAATCGTTATTCATGAATATGCATGAAGTCTAAGTTCATGACATGGTACGGTTCCATCGCTCTCTCGATATTGGTTCCATCATACATATTAACTCATATTGTTTCCATCATATCTTCCTCCCTTGAGTGTGATCATCATCCTCCTCAGCCTGTTGAGGAGGCAGACAGGACGTCACGCTGCCTCAAAGACACGCCAAACCCAGCATCCCAGCATTCTTTTTGCAAAAGGGGCTGCCTCCCTCGAAATTTTCGCCCGAAGCAACCCTCCTTTAGCACGACCAGCAAAGCGTGCAAAATATCATTATTAGACTACCCCCGCGAAAAAAATCTCTAAAAGGTGAGGTGGCAGATCACCTGCACAGGTCATTTTGTGCAGTTCAAGAAGGAGCATAATCTCTAAATTCATCCGGCACCGATGCATTTGCTTGCCATGCCATATCCTCGGGTAATGGCGCATCGCCATTTTCGGCTGGGGCCTTGTCGCTTTTTTCTGCCAACATCGGCTCCAAATTATCCACCAGTTCCAAAGCATCCCTCTCAGGACAACTCTNTTTAGTGTGGTCAGTGACGAATCTGAAGCAGCAATGGCAATAATGCCCCTTTTTTTCCTTTCCGTTTCCCTGGGCCTTCTTCGTCCTCTCTTTTCTTTTGACGC
>NW_008706730.1:0-1009 GCF_000186865.1 Aureococcus anophagefferens
TCGCGTCTTTTCATGTGCCTCACCCACATGTTTGCGGACCTCAAAGCCGCTGGGATCGTTGCACGTCGCTGCATATTCGAGGAGCACGGGGCCCTCTAAGGTGGAGATTCCATCAGCTGCCATAGCAGCTTCGAGCGCCTAACTAATCCAGATACTCGACGTCCTGCCGGGGATAAACGATGGTTCGACCGTAGAGCGGCAGGACGAGTACGGGACACGAAGCAAAAAAACGGGACAAACGCACGGAGCGACTCCTCAGACCCCCGGGGGTCGCGCCCTACCGGTGGGGTGCGTCCCAGGAGCCGCGGGGCCCGGAACTGACGCGCCTGGGGGGGTCGATTTCAAATCGAGCCTCCCGGGGGTGCGCCGGCGCGGCGGGGGTGCTCACGCGAAGGTGAGCGTGTCGAGCTTGGCGAAGGCCGCGCCGCCGCAGCCGGCGAAGGACACGGCGACGTCGACGGCGCCGTCCGCGGACGCCGGCGCCGCGAGGGCCGCGGCGCCGAGGGCCGCGCCGCAGGCGACGGTCGCGTACATGTCCCAGGCGCCCGTGGGCGCGAGGGCGCAGGTCGCGAGCGGCGTCCCCGCGACCGCGAGCGTCGCGGCGCCCGCGCACTCGCCGCCGTTCGCGAAGGTCAGGTTGAGCGCGACGCTGCCGCCGAGGCTCGCGCGGTCGACGCGGTAGGCGACGGCGGCCCCGTCCGCGACGTCGCCGACGACGAAGCCCGTCGTCGAGCCGCCCTGGGTCGTGCGCGCGCCGTCGACGCGGTGGTACTGCTCCGCGGGCAGCGGCGCGCGCGCGTCGCGGGGCCCGACGCCGGCCGCGGTGATCTCGACGGGCGCGATCGTGCCGTCGTCGCGGTAGTGCACAAAGGCCGCCACCGTGTCGCGGAAGCCGCCCGTGGGCGCGTCGCTGTGCGAGTAGTCGTTCGAATAGAAGTACCACTGGCCCAGGTGCTCGACGAAGCTCGAGTGGCGGTCGTAGTAGATGTGGTGCGAGAACCTGCGCTCG
>NW_008706731.1:0-1008 GCF_000186865.1 Aureococcus anophagefferens
CCTGGCTGGCTGGCCATGAGAGCCACCCATTTCTTCATGTAGACGTTGCATGTGCAAATCTTGCGATTTTCGCGCGGGAATCATGTCAAAATCTAGTTAGGCGCCCGGAGTGGCCGCCGGGGGTGACGGAAGCGCGAGCGCCGACGCGCGTGGCCGGCGGCCAGCCGGTCGCCGCAGCCGCCCCAGGACGGCGCGGCGCGCCGTAGGCGCGCGTTGTAGAGGTTGTAGCGAGGGGTCGTTCCGTGGACCGGACGTCCCTGGCTGGCTGGCTGGGTCGACCCCCGGCGGCTGGCTGCGGTCTTGGCCTGCCCTTGAGCCGGAGCGCCGAAAGAGTGCACTGAAGGCTCGAAGGCAAACCTGAAACGGCCGGAGCTTCTGGATACATCTGACGCCGTACATACACGGCCTTGAAAGAAGCTGCCCCAAAACGCGGGACAAAAGGCTACTTCGGCTGCCCCCGGCTCTCCGCGCGCCCCCCCGATGAATTCGCCGCCCCTTGACGACGCCCCGCTGGGCCCCCTGTCGGCGCGGTGCTGCCAGCGCTTCGTGTCCCACCTCAAGGCCGCCGAGGTCTACACCGTGGTCGGCGCGCTCCTCGTCGCGCACCGCGTCGGCGCCGCCGGCGGCGCCGCGGCCCTCGGGCCCGTCGAGGACCTCGCGGGCGGCGCCGCCGTCGGCGCCGCCGACGCCGAGGCGCTCTGGCGCCTCGCCTGGGACGGCGCGCCCGGCGTCGCGCGCGGCGGCGCGGCCGCGGCGCTCGCGCGCGCGTGCGCGACGACCACCGGCCTCTTCGGCCGCGTGCGGTCCTACCTCTTCAACTACCGGCGCCGGTTCAGCCTCTACTTCGACTTCGTCGCGACCTTCGCGCCGCGCGACGAGACCGTCGAGGTGCTGGTCGCGACGACCGTGTGCCCGCTCGTGAAAGTTGCCGTCCACGCGGCCGACCCCGCGGCGGTGCTCGTCGTCGCCGTGCGCCGGGCCCTGGGCGCGGCGCTCCTCGCGCACAAC
>NW_008706732.1:0-1009 GCF_000186865.1 Aureococcus anophagefferens
CGGCGAAGGCCGCGCGGAAGGCGTCGCCCGCAGCTGTCGCGTCGACGGCCGCGACGCTGGGCACCGCGGGCGACGCGAGCGTCGGGCCGTCGCGCGACACGAGGCGGCTGCCGCGCGCGCCGAGCGTCAGGAGCACCTTCGTCGCAGCGCCCGGCGGGATCAGCGACCGGCAGGCGGCGTCGAGGGCGCCGTCGCCGTCGAGGGACACGTCGGCGCCGACGAGGCGCCGGAGCTCCGAGAGGTTCGGGCTCAAATAGTCGCAGTTCGCGACGTGTTCTGGGTCGAGCGGCCGGTCCTCGCCGCCGGCGTCCTGCAACACGATCACGCCGCCCGCCCGCCTCGCCGCGGCGGCGGCGGCGGCGTTGACGGCCTCGGGGATCTCCTGCTGGAGCAGGAGGACCGAGGCGCCCGCGACGAGGTCGTCCCAGGCCTCGCCGCCGTCCCAGCCGGCGAAGTTCGCGCCGCGGACGACGACGCTCAGCACCTCGCCGCCGTCCTCGAGGAGCACGACGCCGAGGCCCGTGCCCGCGGCGGCCGTCGCCGCGACGCGCGCCGCGCCGACGCCCGCGTCCGCGAGCGCGGACCGCACGGCTGCGGCCGCGGCGTCGTCGCCGACGCGCGCCGCAAATTCTACGTCGACGCCGGCGCCGCCGACGCCTCCGCCGACGCGGGCCGCGGCGACGGCCTGGTTCAGGCCCTTGCCGCCGCAGCACGTCGCCGGCGCACCGCCCGTCACGACGGTCTCGCCGGCGGTCGGCAATTTGGCGCCGACGGCGTAGGTCGTGTCGAAGTTGGCGGAGCCGACGACGGCAATCTTCCTGCGGCGCTCGAGGGCCGACGCCATGCAGAGCAGGCCGACGACGACCGCGCGCCGCATTGAAGCATCGGCTCGAGCCATCGCAGCTCTCCGAGAGCTTCTTGCCGTCAAGTTTGCCCCTGGGTTGCCAGCACCGACTATCTCGCCGAGGATCGACGTCCGCGCCCCGCGCCGCCGCGCCCCGGGCGGCGG
>NW_008706733.1:0-1008 GCF_000186865.1 Aureococcus anophagefferens
GTCGAAGACCTCCTCGTCGAGCACGAAGTCCGGGTTGCTGTAGGGCCAGGTCCGCCGGTAGGCCGACACGTTGGGGTCGAGGAAGCGCTCGAAGTACGCGACCTCGTCCGGGTCCTCCGTGCCGGACACGAAGCTGGCCTGGTCCTCGACGTAGTAGCCCTGGTCGCAGATCGGCGTGCGGCAGTCGAAGCCGCTCCAGCCCTCGGCGCAGCGGCAGACGTCGGGCGCCGTGCAGTTGCCGCCGTTGGCGCAGGCGTAGACGCCCTGGGTCACGTTGTGGTACTCGAAGAACGCGACCTGGCGGTCGCTCCGCCGGTTCCAGGGCCGCGACCGGCCCGCGCCGCCGTCCGCGGCGCCCGCGTAGGCGCGCCAGGGCCAGCCCGTCGCGTTCCAGCCGTAGGGCGTGAGCGGCGTGTAGCGGTGGTAGGCCGTCGTCGAGTTGTCCTCGCGCGTGTACCTGTGTGCAAATCAACCAGTGAGCTGGGACGTCGGGGCCAAACTTCAGAATTCTCTCGCTCGGTCAAATCGAAGTCGATTCGGCTGATTTTTGGACGAATCGATTGCTCTCAGCGAGTTCTCGAAGCACGGCGGAAGTGCTCGTGACAAAACATTCGCATACGCGCACATTGAAGTCGGGTTGAAGATTTGATTTGCACACAGGCGTGTACTGGAAGCGCGTGTACGCGTCGTCGCGGACCTCGAAGATGTCGCAGCGGTCGGGCCGGTCGCGCCAGCCCGTGGCCGCGCGGAACGCGCCGCCGCTGGGCACCTCGAGGGGCGGCGCGGGGCGCCGGAGCTGCGCGCAGTCGAAGCCGCGCGTCGCGTTGCACCAGCGGCCGTAGAAGCAGGGCCGGTAGCTCGGCCAGTGCAGGGGCCGGTCCGGCGGCGGCCGCCGCGGCGCCTCGGCGTCGAGGAACGGCGCGAAGAAGCCCTGGTGGCACACGGGCAGCGAGCAGTCGTGGCCGTGCCAGTGGGGGCCGCACTGGCACGTGTCCGGCGCGACGCACC
>NW_008706734.1:0-1007 GCF_000186865.1 Aureococcus anophagefferens
CCCCGTCTAACGAAATCTCTCGTATGCCCGAGCCCGCACCACGGTCGGACCATCGGACGCGGCATCGCACTGCTGCTGGCGAGACGAGGATCAGCGACGGAGGCAAGCAGCTCGCCCACGACCGTGCACCGGACACATGATCCTAATGTAGATTTGGCTGGGTAGGATAGGGAGAGCAGCATGGCGGCCACAGCGTCATGGCTGCAACGCCGCGAGCTCGCAATCACCCGCTAGACAATGCTAAGCCGCGCTCTGCAGGCGCGGCGCATCGCTCAATTGCTGCGATGTGCGCCACAGCGATGCATCACGACCATCAGAGACGTCACCACCATCGACGCCCTCGCGACCATCCCCTGCGACCAGATGATCACGTTTAGCATCGTCGCGCACATCGACCACGGCAAGAGCAGCCTGAGCCAGCGGCTGCTGGAGCACTGCGGCAACATCGACGCGGCCGCGGCCGTCGGCCAAGACGCGCTCGACACGCTCGCGGTCGAGCGGGAGCGCGGCATCACGGTCAAGGCCGTGAGCGCGTCCATGGTCCACGACTACGAGGGACGAAAATACCTCGTGAACCTCGTGGACACGCCCGGCCACGCGGACTTCGCGCACGAGGTCGTGCGGTCGCTCGGCGCGTGCGACGGCGCGCTCTTGCTCGTCGACGCCTGTGTGCAAATCAAATCTTCAACCCGACTTCAATGTGCGCGTATGCGAATGTTTTGACACGAGCACTTCCGCCGTGCTTCGAGAACTCGCTAAGAGCAATCGATTCGTCCAAAAATCAGCCGAATCGACTTCGATGTGACCGAGCTAGCGAATTCTCAAGTTTGGCCCCGACGTCCCAGCTCACTGGTTGATTTGCACACAGGTCGACGCGGCCCAGGGCGTCGAGGCGCAGACGCTCAAGGTCGCCGACGCGGCGCGGGCCGCGGGCGTGCCGCTGTTGGCCGCCTGCTCCAAGGTCGACCTGCCCACGGCGAACGCCGTCGACGTCGCGTTGGACGTCG
>NW_008706735.1:0-1006 GCF_000186865.1 Aureococcus anophagefferens
ACAGTTCTAGCCTCGAACTAGCTTCGTAAGTGCGTCGAGCTCGCGAGTCGAGAGGCGTCATTACCGGTCGCGCGAGCCTCGATCGAGTCGAGGGCGAGAGACGCTCAGATCACTTGCACTCGGCCGCTTGGTCCGAGGGCCGTCTGTGAAGGTCTACGCCTAGGTCTGTTCACTGAAGAAGTTCAGCCCGGAGCAGTGAAGCGATCAAAACTCAGATTCTGATAGCCTGGATTTAAAAGTCAACATTTTTGTTGAACTTCAGCACTTTTGTTGAAGTTAAATCTTGCGATTTCTTGACCCGAACCAGCGACCGCGCGCAAAAAGTCTTCGCAAACGTGCAATCAACGCGTGAGTATCATCAACCTTGCTTTGATACGACCATAACCCAATTTTGGCCGTGATTTCAGCCCGCGGACCTCCGCGACACCGCGCCCGCGCGCGCGGTCGACGCACAGCCTCTATGGAGGACTAATGACTCTGGCTCCGCCGGCCGGAATTCGATGATTGATCTTTATTAATTAATTTCCTACGGGCCTGCCTACATGTACGTTGATCGCTTCACTGGCCCGGAGCCTGCGGAGGCGTCCCCGGTCGCTGACTTGCACGCAGTGGTGAGAGCTAAGCCGCCACTATCCCGCGCCCCGCCGCTCTCCATCGCCGTGTTAGCCCCGCGGCGCCCCGAATCGCTTACCCCCTCAGCGCATAACGCACCGCCATGGCCGGAGACGCACACGGCGACAAGATGAAACCAGAGAAAGAGGAGGGCGACGAGCCTGAGTGGAAGAAGAAGCAAAGAGAATTCGAGCAGGTCAAAGCTAGGGCGAAAGCCCTGAGACTCCGCACTACCTGCACGATCTGCGGCGCCAAGTCAAAGCTCCCGTGCCCCTGTGGAACAACGCAATACTGTTCGGTCGCGTGCCAAAAGGTCGATTGGCGCGATCGAGGGCACCGCGAGGCGTGCAAGAAGATCCGGGGCGAGCGGGCGGCGGAAGCGGCGCGGGCGGAG
>NW_008706736.1:0-1004 GCF_000186865.1 Aureococcus anophagefferens
CATTATGTCGGAGTCCGAGTCACAACAAGGTAATTATCACATGCGCAGCATCAGCCTGATGGCCTTGTTCTCAATCGCCTCGGCCACGCCAGAGAAGACGGAGACGCTGCACGCGCGGAACGTGTCCGCTTCCCGCGCCGCGAACACCCGGAGGATGAAGTATCCGGCCGGGTGCGCGCGGGCGAAGTCGAGGTGGTTGACCGAGATCTCCATGGGCTTGTGCTCGTCGTCGACTGCTGTCGTCTTGACCTCGAAGAAGAGCTCGCCGCGTGCGCCTTTGAGGACGATGTCGTAGGGGAGGCCGCGCTCGACGCCCATGTTGTTCCAGATGACGACGTAGTCGTCCGCATTTCCAAACATCTTGGACAGCTCGCTGTCGGCGGCGGCGCGACGGAGCCACGCAGCCGCCAGCGCCTCCCCGGCCTGGCCGAGGCGCCGCTGCGCGTCCGTCGCCTCCCCGGCCGGCAGGTAGCGTTCGAACTCCGTCGCCATCTCGCCGTCGCTCGCCTCGAGCGGCGCCGAGCACGCGCAGTAGGCCTCCAATGCTGCGCTGGAGCGCGGCAGGAACGGTCCGTCGCCTCGTCCGTCGCGCGGCGCGGCGCCGCCGCGCGGCGAGGCGCCGCCGCGGTCGAAGGCGCCGCGGTCGCCGCGGTCGCCGGAGCCGTCGAGGTCGGCCGCGGCGCCTCCCCAGCGTCGCAGCGCTTCCTCGTAGGCGTCGGCGATGGGATCTCGGGCGCGCGGCGCTCGGCCCTCATCCTCGGAGTCGCGGACGCGCGCCGCGCCGCCGAAGATCGCCGGACAGACGAACCGCGACAGCGCCGCGTCGCCGGGGCCGGCGGGCAGGCGCAGCAGGTCCTCGAGGGCCTCGAGTTCCGCCGCGGCGTCGCCTCGGCGGGTCGCGGCGTGCAGTCTGGCGAGGGGCCGCGCCACGGCCTCCGGCGCGACGGCGTTCTCTTCCGTCGCGGGCGCGGGCGGCGCGGGAGCGGGCGGCGAGGGCGCGGGCG
>NW_008706737.1:0-1004 GCF_000186865.1 Aureococcus anophagefferens
TAGGACGTGCGGACGACGTCCGGGTCCGTCGACAGCGACAGCGCGCCGAACGCCGTGACGAACATGGCGAGCAGCGTCGACCACATGGCGACGCCCATGTAGACCTTGCGCCGCCGGTCGAAGTAGGGGAAGCCGATGTTGCCGAAGACGAGGCACACGAAGTTGTCGTTCGTGACGGGGTTGTCCGGGTTGAAGGGGCACCACTTGCGCTCGAGGCAGACGTCGGGGATGCCGTTGTCCGTCTCGTCCCAGCACGGCGCCACGCACCCGCGCGCGTTGTCCGCCTCCACCTGCGCCGCGCTCCGCTGCGCCTCGACGTCGAAGCCCAGGGCCTTTGGGACGGCGTAGAGCGGGCAGCCCGCGGCGCGCAGGAGGTTCTCGACCGGGCCGCCCATGCGCGACGCGGCGGCGCGGCGACGTGCGCCGACGGGCGGCGCGGCGCGCGGCGCGAGTCGTCCGTCGACCGGCGCCTTCTAACGAGCGTCCAAACGCTGCCCCAGCGCGCGGGCGGTCACTTCAACATCATGGGACCAATTCAACGACAAGTCCTTGAGGCCAGCAGCGCTCCATTTTGCCACTCGCGTCAAGGGGATATAAATCTAGATGGGGTGGCAGGCGAAACGCGAGGTCCTCGTACTACTCGGGGCCGCCGCTAGCGTTTTCTTTCTTCTTCCACGCCGCAGCGCGCGGGCTGAGTGCAACGATGGCGGGTCGCGCGGCGCGGCGCGGCTGCGGAACCCTTCGACGGGGCGGGGCAGCGAATTTGGGCTGCTGAGATCATTGCGTTGGCTCGCGAGCGCGACGGTTGTTCGGCGGCGGGACGAGAGGGCGGCGGTGTGAGTCGAGTGTGCGATATTTTCTTGTCCTTAGAGGTTGGAGGCGCCCTATGGGTACCCGCGGGGGGCTCGAAACCTTCAGGACACACTTTTCCCACGATCTCAGAGCCTGCGCAGCCCCGGCGCCGACGGTGTCGCAACACAGTTTCTCGGGCAGCGTGCGGGCAT
>NW_008706738.1:0-1006 GCF_000186865.1 Aureococcus anophagefferens
GAATGTCCCTCCCGAGGGGGCTGTCCGGGCTTGGTCGCACATACGGCCTCGTGCATTGCGCGGTGAGCACCGTGTCGCCCGCGGCGCCGCGCGCCTCTCGGAGCCGGTGAGGTGATCTCGATCAAATCGGCTCGAGTCGAAGAGCTGCCGCGAGGGCATCTGGTCGCTCCCATGACGAACGATTCCCGACGCTCTGTGACTCGAAGGGGACCGAAAATCGGGTCGGGGGAAGCTGCCGCGCCTCATTCCACCCCCTGAGGCTGCCCGTTTGCGTCGCCTCGCAATCGTCCGGATGTCGCGTCTTTTCATGTGCCTCACCCACATGTTTGCGGACCTCAAAGCCACTGGGATCGTTGCACGTCGCTGCATATTCGAGGAGCGCGGGCCCCTCTAAGGTGGAGATTCCATCATCGGCCGCTGAATACTCCAGCGGAGACACCGTCTCTAGCCCTCTAGAAGCTAGGATTTCTTCAAAGTTTGTCTTGGCTTGCAATAGTTCGAGCGACGGGGTATCCACTGCAACTCGCAACCAGTTTTCACCTGTCGATCTCGAGCGAGAATGCAGCAATCCCCTGCGAGGTCGATCGTGCTGCGCGCAAGGGGTGCGCTCTCAAACGAAATGGTCTCGCACGAGGATGCATTGGTTGCGGCGAAGCAGGGCGACGTGGCGTCGCTCGAAGCGCATTTCGAGACGGTCGACTATCCACTGGGAGCCGACGGTCGCCTTGAGGGCGCAGCGCCGGACCCCCGGAACTTTCTCACGCACCACGGACGATCCGTGGGAGCGCAAAGAGCGGTGGACGAACTTTTGGATGCCGCAGTCGGCGGACCTAGCTTGAATCACCGCGGCGGAGGTAAGAAAGGTCACTATGATGCGGTACGCTTGTTACTAAAGAAGGGCGCTGATCCGAACTACGCGTCAGTATCCCACACGGGTCGCACTCCGCTTTTCGCCGCGGCACGCAAAGGTTTGTAGAGATCGCANAGCTGCTCCTTGACGCGNGCG
>NW_008706739.1:0-1004 GCF_000186865.1 Aureococcus anophagefferens
CTATCCACCTAATCGTCATGTGTCCTCTCGTCTTATTTTTTGCTAGTTTCGCCGGTGCTTGCTCACGGAGAGACATGTCCATCGCTTCGAGATTAATTGAAGTGGAAATCTCTTTGGTATTATCTTGAAAACGCACAGTTTGCACTCTCACGCGCCTTCGTCCGCGCTCCACTTCATCTGAGTAGCACCATATGTAAAGCTAATTTAACCAGACGCACCTTCGACCCCGAAATCATCTAGGTGGTTGAGGGTGCCGTCCTCTCGTGATGCAAGACGAGCATCGATTTCAGACTGAAATGACCCAAATTCAGTACTATTTCTTAACTCCAACATGTCCCACCTCTGCGTTACGTCGCGCTGCGACCTCCATGGTTTCATAATTTTGAGAGTCAAGCAAGTTGTAATCGTAATCGTCCAATTCTGGTATGGCCGCATAATCACCCTCCATGTTTTCCATCAAACTCTCTCCAGAGCCGTTGTCGGACGAGTCGCTTCCATAATCCTTGCTGCGGGTGCGTTTCATAGCGAGTCTCACTGGGGCGTAAAACTGGGGCGTATTGCCTCAAGCGCGCTTGTCTCACTCGTTTTTAAAAATTTAAGGCGGCTCATTCGACTATGAATTACATGTACTGGATAATGCTAAAGCCTGGGAGCACTTTAGCGCGTCTGACCTCCATTCCCTGCAGGTGCACAGCGCCGGCATGGTCCAGCTGCGTCGCCTCGAGGTCGTAGGCCTCGTCGACCGCGTCGACGACGAGGACACGAGGAAGCTTGCAAAGGGCATGCTCGAAGTCGCTCCGAATTTTCAAGTTGACCATGCTGCTCTATGGTGGGTTCCCGTCGAGAGCATCGAGGCGGTTGTGATTGCAGCACACACGCATGATGTCGCCTACGGCGACTTGTGGTGGCTGAACGGCGTTAAGCGTGTGGTCGTCTGCGGAAAGCAGATTACGGAAAGCGGTAAGGAAAAAAGCATAGATGTGGAGGGATTCGACATGTTCCCG
>NW_008706740.1:0-1004 GCF_000186865.1 Aureococcus anophagefferens
CCCAGGCCAAAACACCGAGCATCACACCCGAAAACACGCGGACCGAGGGTCACACTGGGCATCACACCAACACACCTGGGCATCACACCTGAGCATCACCCGTCCCTAGTGACAGAAGCGCGGGCACCGACGCACACGAGCGCCAACCCATAGAGACACAGAGTATGTTAGGAATGTGTGAGAGGACCAGTAGAGCCGGTAGAGGCTCGGTAAGGCCGATGGTGAAGGCAGGGTAGGGTGCTCCTGTGTGTGTGGTGTCTTGTGCTCCCCCGCAGCGCGCAGGGTGAGCCAGGGCGTGGCGAACACGCGTGATGAAAGTGGTGGAAGAGCGAGACGGGTCAGTGCGGAATCTGGACCCGGCCCGTCGCGGAGTCGGCGGCCGCGTAGAGAGGAGCTCGTCGGTAGCATCGGCGGCGTAGACGGTCTCGGTGTCGCCGTGGAGGCGGGCTTGAACGCCGGACCCGGGGTGCGCCGGGGGCGTGGTGCCGCTCGCGTCGGCGAGCGGGCTTGGTGCGTGCGGCGACGCAGTGGCGGGATGGTGCGCTGAGGTAGCGGGCCCTGGGGCCGTCGGGATGTACCGTGATTGCGGAGCTGCAATGGATCGAAGTTGCAGTCGCTCCCGTGGTCTTCTCGTGTGTACGAGGCTGTGTTCGCGCGCGTCGATGAGCGCGCGTAGATGGCGCCGTAGGGCGCGGCGGGCGACTCCCCCGGAGTGGAGGGGGAAGCCGCGGTCGGCGACGGCGCCGTGTCGCGCGTCGCGTGGTTGATTCGATAGTCGTGTTGTAGCGCCGTGTCGTGAAGGGCGCGGTTGTTCGTGCCGATCGGGACGCTCGCCGGCACGAGCCGGAGAGGCGCCTGGGAGACTCCCCCGGAAGGGGGGGCGAGCGGGCGGCGCGGTCGAAGGCGGGCCGCCGGCCTCGCGCTGCGACGTGACGTTGATGTCGATCGTCGTTTTCGAGCTCGCTCGCTCGTTTGGCGCCGGTAGCGGCACCGGGTCTACGCGA
>NW_008706741.1:0-1006 GCF_000186865.1 Aureococcus anophagefferens
TCTGAGGATCCCCGCTGGGCGACATGCGGCGTCGATGATTCGAATCGATAGGTCACGTCCGAGCCTTTTTGGGGCCGCGACGACCTCATTTATAGGAGACACGTTTGTGACGCTCCCGCATCCTAGGCTCGCTCGACTTCTCGCCGCCGAACGCGCAGATCGTCGACCTCGCCAAGCACGCCGTCAAATCCGTGCGGAAATACCTCGGGACGCCCTTCGCCCTCGACGCGGCCACGGGCACGCTGAAGCCGCCGGGCCGGTTCCGCGGGAGCGGCTCCTTCTCGAACCTCCACCTCCCCGCGGTCAAAGGCAAAAAGGGCAAAAAAGGTAAGAAGAAGTAAGATTACCAGATCGACGGCGGGAGGCACCGCTCCCGGTACGTCTCACCGGGCGACCGCCGGAACGCGGCCGCGAAGCCGCGGAGCACGGCCGTGTCGCGCGAGCCGCGGACGGCGGGCTCGACGCCGTGCTGGTCCCGGCACACGTTGACGAAGCCCGCGCCCGCCGCGTGGCCGAGCCAGCGCTCGGAGCCGTCGTCGCCGTAGAAGACGACGCGGCTGCCGCCGAGGTCTTCTACCCTCAAATCGAAGTTCAGCGACGTCTCGCAGACGTCGTTGTGGACGGACGCCGTCGCGTTGGAACGGTCGCCCTCGGGCCGTCGGTGGAGCGTGAAGGCGTGCATGGAGTCGAGGGCCCCCTGGCCCACGCCCGGGAAGAGCAGCAGGCTCAGCGGCGCCAGGACGTGCGCCGCGAGCGCGTTCGCACGCCAGCTTTTCGGCGCGCTCGTCGTCGCGGACGACGTCCCAGGCCTCGACGAGCCGCGCGAGGAGCGCGGGCGGCACGGCGGGCGGCAAGAAATCGCCCCGGGTCGCCTCGCCCACCGCGAAGACCGCCGTCGCCGCCGCGGGGAGCCGCGTCGTCGACGCTGGGTCCTGGTCGAGCCACGCGGCGACGAACGCGAAGGCGCCGACCTCGAGGTCTTCTTCGAGCTGCGCAACCGCGACGA
>NW_008706742.1:0-1003 GCF_000186865.1 Aureococcus anophagefferens
CCCCCCGCGCCTTGTCGGGCACGAGCACGTGCCGCGCGCGGCACCGGACGTCGTCGCGCGTGAAGTCCTCGTTCTTGAAGGCCGCGGCGAAGGCGTCGAAGAGGCCCATGGACAGCGGCGCGACGCGCGTTTTCGGGCGTGCGGTGGATGCATGCGTCGTGGCGCTGAAGGCATGCGTCGTGGCAACGACGACAAAAGCTAGCAGCAGCGAGCGCGCCATCGGTTTGGCGCGGCCTGAGACATGCTTGCTTTTGCTTGCTTGCAGGGCAACACCGGCAAGACCTTGGTGCCATCCCTCGGCCGATGGTCGGTAGACTCGTGCAACACGTTATGGCTAGTTAGCAATAACGCGATAACACCTTGCTAGCCAATCAAATAACAGTTTTTACCCTGCCGATGGCAGCCACTCGATTTTTCAAAATCAATAACACCCTGGCGAAAATTGTCGATAACACCCATAACACCCAGCCACCCGATCCTTAAAAAGCCAATAACGACCTAACGCCCGTTAGCGGGCGAGCGTCCGAGGCCAATAACGCCCTAACGGAATAACGGGTTGCACGAGCCGAGGTCGGGGCAGCCGCGGGGCGTTCTTGCGCATGACGCACTCCCTCCTCCTCTGCGCCGCGGCGCTGCTCTACGCGCCGCCCGTCCGCGCCGACGACCGCACCTGCGAGGCGACGCCGTACGCGGTGCTCGCCGTCGCGGAGCTCGAAGCGCAGTGCGGCGCCGCCGGCGTCGACTGCTGGACGTCCGGCGTCGTGAGCCGCCTCGTCGACGCCGACGCCGACGGCGACCTCGACATCCTCGCGTGCTGAGGCGACATCTGCAAGTTCGCCGTGTCCGACGGCGCGGCGCCGCCGTCGTTCTCGATCCGCGCGCCGTCCGAAGACGAGAACGCGTTCAGCGAGATCACGACGTTGAGCAACGGCGTGACGAGCGCCGTCGCCGCGGACCTCGGCGGCGACGGCGACGTCGAGGTCGTCGTCGCGTCGAGCACCGA
>NW_008706743.1:0-1002 GCF_000186865.1 Aureococcus anophagefferens
GGAGCGACTTCCGCGACGCGTTCTTCCAGCGGAACCCCTTCGACGACTTCCGCGGCGACGCGCAGGGCAAGGACCTGCTGTTCTTCGGCGAGCACACCGTGCGCCCGCTGAGCGCGACGTCGGGCAAGGGGCTCTTCACGCGCGCGTGGGTCGAGGGCTGCTACGGCAAGGTCCTCACGCCCGACGTGACGCCCGAGGGCGCGCCCGTGCTCTGCAGCGGCAACGTCATGGGCACGGGCGCCGCGGTGCTCGCCTACCTCGAGGCCTACCTCGCGAACGTCGACGCGCAGGACGGTAACGCGAACTGGCACTGCTGGAGGGACTACGGCATCGACCAGGGCCACCACAACTACATGCATGTAGCTCTGCGTGGAAAGTTTGGGACGTCCCCACCAAACTTTGAAATTCTCTAGCTCGGTCAAATCGAAGTCGATTCGGCTGATTTTTGGATGAATCGATTGCTCTCAGCGGGTTCTCGAAGCACAGCCGGAGAGTTTGGTCCAAACCGTTCGATTGAAGTCGGATTGAAGATTTGATTTCCACACAGGGCCTACGTCGCCTACCCGAAGCACAAATTCGCGGTCGCGCCCTACGACGCGGGGCCGGCCTACACCGCGGGCCAGGTCATGCACGTGCCCGAGGACCTGAAGCGCGACGCGGCCGGCTACGTGCTCCGGGCCGACGGCCGCCGCGCGGCGCTCGTCCACCAGTACGACCGCCACCCCGTGCTCTCCCGCTTCTACGACACCGTCGTCCGGGACCTCGTCGAGAAGGCCTAAGCTCCTGTTCGGCACAAGGAGGAATCGAAGGGAGGGAGGACGGGGAGCACCGGCGTGGGAGAGCCACGGGAAGGCAACGACGAGGGCGAGGCCTAGGGCGGAGACTTACCTTGACGCGTCTCTAAAGGCATCCGTCGCGATCATCGTCCCCGTCGTCGTCGCGGCCGTCCTCCTCCTCCTCGCGGTCCTCTACGTCGTCCGCAAGCGCCGCGTCGGCGCCGGG
>NW_008706744.1:0-1001 GCF_000186865.1 Aureococcus anophagefferens
GATCTCCGCGAAGCCG
This sequence comes from Aureococcus anophagefferens, assembly GCF_000186865.1. NCBI lineage: Eukaryota > Pelagophyceae > Pelagomonadales > Pelagomonadaceae > Aureococcus > Aureococcus anophagefferens. The sequence continues at coordinate 17 of NW_008706744.1, forward strand.
AAGCTCTCGAGCGCCGCCGCCGTGTGGATCGTCGCCGACGCGCGTAGATCCTCGAAGTGGTCGCCGTCGCCGAGCGACTCGAGCCAGAGCTCTAACAGCTTCGTGAGCACCGCGGCCTGGGCCTCGGCGCAGCGCTCCGTCTGCTCCTTGGGAATGGACGTGCGGAGCACGTCGACGACGGGCGCCGCGCCGCCGCGCCGCGGCCGGAGCCGGCCGACGGCAGCGGGCGCGCCGACGACGACGGTCGGCGCGTCCGTCGTCGCGGCCTCCATCGCCGCGCTCAGGCTGAAGGCCGGCGCCGCCGTCTCCTTGGCGGCGACCCAGACGTCGCCGTCCCGCGCGTCGTCGCAGGCTTTCCCGTCGATGGCCAGCGCGGCGTCGCAATTGCAGACCTCGACGCTGAACGACGCCCCGCCGGGCAGCGCGCCGCAGGGCGCGGCGCATCGCCGCGGCGACGCCGAAAGCCGGCGCGGCGCTCGGAACGCCGTAGACGACAGCGCGCAGAGCGCCAGGACAGCAGCTCGCATCGCCAAGTTACTGCCAGATAGCGGAGCTCCGCGACTCGCCATCGTCGATCGTATGCGTCGGCTCTAGGGTGGGCTTATCCAGGGGGGTTCGTGGGGTACCTTGGCGAGCCGAGCCAGGTGGCGGCCGGAGGCCGCCCCCTAGCCGTCGCAGCGGAGGTTGGTCGTGAGGGTGGCGAGGGCGGCGTCGGCTCTAGGCTAGGAGAGGTTAACAGCTAGAGGGCCTACCCGGGGGGTTTGCGGCACCAGGCCTTGCGGCACTGGGACTCCAAGCCTAGCCGCGACCGCCACGGGCGGCCGGGCTGGCATCTAGCTCCGAGGGGCCAGGCGCGCGGGGGCTCACTCGCAGTCCGTGGACTCGCTTCGCGGCCCGCGCGGACATGCCATACTCAGGGCGGGTCCGGTTTTCCATCCAGCATTGGCGCCGGACACGGCCAGAACGCACGAGGTTTCTAGACACC
>NW_008706745.1:0-1001 GCF_000186865.1 Aureococcus anophagefferens
CTGCGGCGCGCCGCTCGTCTTGCGCCGCTTGCTCTCCCGCGCGGGCTCGACGTCGGGCGGGTTTTTTATTCGCTTGGGAGCGGGCTCGTCGACGTCGGCGCTGTTCTCGTTCTTCGAGCTGAGGCGCTTCCTTTTTGGCTCGTCGTCGATGTCCATGGCTGTGGCCCGCGGCGGCGGCGGTGCCACCAGACGCTGCTCTCTCGACCGCGCCCGACAACCCCCGGCCAAATCGATACGCACCTGCGCGCACGCGTCGGCGCGCCATCGGAGCAAGCGCAGGAGGAGTGCCGCGTCCTCCCGCCGGCCGGGCCTGTCTCGAAACCCGACATGGGCGTGAGCATGGCGAGGGGCCAGCATCGCCGTAAGCCTGCCGGGCCGCGTGTCGACTCCGCCGCGGCAGCACGGCAACGGGAGCTGCCAACCGATACCAAGGCGCTCTGCACGTACTCCTCCCGCTGCCTCGATGCATGGAACTGGCGGCGCGCCGGCGCCCAAAGCCAACCTTGTGACCATACCCCGCCACTTGTAAAACGGGCCCCTGCACGACGGTCCGGCCCCGGGACGGGGGCCGGGGACGGCGGGCACGGGGGTTCCGGCACGGTAAATGCGCTCCGGGCACGCGGCCCGGCACGGGCCCGGCACGCGGCACGGCACTCGGCACGGGCCCCCGGGCACGGGCCGGGCACGGGCCACGCGGCCCGGCACGGGCCCGGCACTCGGCACGGGCCCCGGGCACGGGCCGGGCACGGGCCGGGGAGGCCCGGCACGGGCCCGGCACGGGGCCCCGGGCACGGCCCGGGCACGGGCCGGGGACGTGGCCGGGGACCGCGGCACGCACCGTTGTGCAGGGCCCCCTTGTAAAAGTCAAAATGAAGCCTCCTTGACCTCGTGTGTTGATCACTCTGATGTGGCCACTCGTCATTCCGGCTTCTCTCAGGCAGCTCCGTGTTGCCAACACACCACCTCCCCGACGTCCACCAGCGTCGCCCACCACACGCAAA